>NW_022639728.1:106072-106220 GCF_010583005.1 Odontomachus brunneus
TAAGGGACTTAGAAAAATTTAGGTGTAAGGGACTTAGAAAATTTAGATGTAAGGGACTTAGAAAAAATTTAGAAGTAAGGGACTTAGAAAAATTTAGAAGTAAGGGACTTAGGAAAATTTAGATGTAAGGGACTTAGAAAAATTTAGA
>NW_022639728.1:106230-106649 GCF_010583005.1 Odontomachus brunneus
GTAGTCTCGTGTGGGTGCACAGGGTTCATTCGCTTCACTTTTGGTTTGCTCTTTTTGCACTAACACTTCCAATGTTGCTTCCTCCTCCAATTGAGTTGGTTTGTTTTTCTTCTTCTTTCCTCCCAGGTGGATCAGTAGGTGGGTCACTGAGCTCCATATGGCTCCTAACAGGTGTAGGCTCCACCCGTAAATGGAGTGGATTGCGTAGCCTCTGATGATTGAGTCTATCACCAACTTGACCAGTCTGGTCATTAGGAAGATTGCTAAGATTCCTGCGCTTGCCGAACCAAAGGTGATAAAGCCTTTCCATAGGCGTGTTCCTGCGTTTTCTGCGATCCTCTCCAGCGATTCTTCGTCCAGCATGTTATAAAGGGATATCGAGCCGGCGGGAATTCTTCCACCTGCTGCTCCGTGTGCGA
>NW_022639728.1:106659-107002 GCF_010583005.1 Odontomachus brunneus
TTGGTCATTAGGAAGATTGCTAAGATTTTTGCGCTTGCCGAACCAAAGGTGATAAAGCCTTTCCATAGGCGTGTTCCTGCGTTTTCTGCGATCCTCTCCAGCGATTCTTCGTCCAGCATGTTATAAAGGGATATCGAGCCGGCGGGAATTCTTCCACCTGCTGCTCCGTGTGCGATCGTGTTCATGATGGCTGTCTTCTCTACTGGGAACATAATATGGCTCCTCAGCCTGTCCAAATCTTCTGCCGAGTATATCCCGCTGGTTGCTAAGTTGGTTGGGCTTGTATATTTCCAGTTGGGTTTTGCCAAAGGTTGGATCACTGGCGGAGGAACGGATTCCACTG
>NW_022639728.1:107012-113001 GCF_010583005.1 Odontomachus brunneus
AATCGTGTTCATGATGGCTGTCTTCTACTGGGAACATAATATGGCTTTTCAGCCTGTCCAAATCTTCTGCCGAGTATATCCCGCTGGTTGCTAAGTTGGTTGGGCTTGTATATTTCCAGTTGGGTTTTGCCAAAGGTTGGATCACTGGCGGAGGAACGGATTCCACTGGTCGTGGCATCATTTTGTACCATGTGTCCTGCATATGGTACATTGGCGGCAGCAGTTCGTTACACTCCCTTATTGTGCCTGCTCTCGTGAGTATGTGGGAGCGCGGAGTAAGAAAGTAGGATACATTGTTGTATATCACCGGTAGTTCGTTATAGCATCTCTCTACTTGGCGTATTCTACATATGACTGCATTTGTATGGCGTATTCTACATATGTATGCATTTAATGATGTAAATTACCTCGCCCGCTGTGACGGCCGTATATCCGGGTCCTTTCATCAAGCGGTGTGCCATTTCGTCCGGGGCGATGCTGGATAGTGACAGGGCGTTCTCCAATACCTGTCTTTCCAAAGCGCATTTCTGCAGTATTATATCCTTGTACATCCTTGTGAGCTGGTTCTTCATATGCCTCTCTATATACACAAATTTTGAGTTGACATAGGCAAACATATCCAGGTTGTCGATAGATATGCTGGTTCTTCCTTTGAAGGTCCTCCCTCGTGTGGTTTCCAGGAGGAACAGTTTGGGGTGTTCCGTGTGCGAAATCCTGTACCCGCAGAGATTGGATTCCGAGGTTTTGGCGAGGGCAAATGTAGCTTCGCTGTTTGTCACTGTGTAGATTGTCAGGCCTTCGCCTTGTCCCGGTGCTGGCGTTAGTTTGTGGGCGACGCCTTCGTATAGAATGTCGTAGCGGTCAAAGTTGCAGTTGTCCTTTGGTACTGTTTTCCAGAAAATTTTTGCGCCGTCTATGTCCATACATTCTTTGTTGTTTGCGACACATCGAACTCCGGATGGTAGTATGACTTCGTTGGTTGTGGATTTAATAGGGATTGAGAAGTCCTTTAGGGTGATCTGGAGGCTGGCTTGCACGATGGCATTGTCCCATGTTCCGAAGGGGTCGGTGAAGGTGGCTCCTTGACATGCCCCGTCATTTTGCAAAGAGCCGGCGAGAGTTAGACTCCTCGATGTGGTAGAATTTCTCCTTAGGTCGTCTATTACGATGTCGTTGCCAATAGTGAAGATTCCTGTTTCCTGTGCTTTTCTGCAGGCTTCTTCCGTAATTTCTCGTATATAGCTGCGCTTGCCTCCTGGAACTGTGGAGACATGCGAGAACATGCCACATCTGTAGATTGTTCTATCGACTTCGATGCGGCACTGGATGGCTTCCGTGTGGGAGAAGTCGTTAAATTGCATCAGCTGTAAGTATATTTCCTCAGTCTTTGGCTCCATTATATCGATGTTACATTCCGCAATGTCCTTCAGTGAGAGCGACGTAATGTTTAGATTCTCGCCTCCGCAATCGTATCCGGTGAGCGATGTCCCGGGTTGGGGCCATATGGTGAAGGCGAGGAGAGTGATGAGGCTTTTGAGGCGATGCATGTCGTTGCTCTGCTCGTGTTATTCTGTACAGTGATCCCTGGTGTTTTCCAGCCGTGCGTTTCCGATGCTGGTGGAGGGGCCTGGTATTGTGGTGGGGGTATTCCGTCTGGAGGGGTGCTGGGCCTTATCTATACGCAGCTTATTGCTATGGACTATCCTATTTCGTGTATCGCTTAACTTAATTTTTACATTATTATTATCTAGTACCTTAATTATTTCATAAGGGCCTGTGTATTGGTCTCCCAGTTTACCCTTACTAGGTTCCTTAAGCAGGTATACCCTATCGTTTACTTGAAAGATTTGGGGGTTAGCGCGTTGATCGTAGTAGAGTTTGCTTCTAACCTTAGAAATTTTCAGGTTATTTCTCGCTATTTCCTGCGTGGTTCGGATACGATTAAATAGGTTGATTAGATATTCGTTATAGGTGTCGTTAATATTGTTTTCCAAAGGGGGGTTATCCGAGGGGGTCCTAGCGATTTTCCCGAAGACTAACTCGTGTGGTGTGTAGTTAGTGCTTTCGTGCACGCTAGTGTTGTAGGAGAACATCGCAAGTGTTATAAACTCGTCCCATTCTTCCTTTTGGTTAGTGTACTGTTTTAGGTATTCCCACAGAACGTGATGGCTGCGTTCCACCGATCCGTTTGATTGCGGGTAGTACGCGGTCGTCCTACATTGCTTGATTTTAAATTTCTTTGAAATGGCCTTCATTAAGCTGTTAATAAAGTGGGAACCCTGGTCTGTTAGGATGATTCGGGGGGTTCCGTACGTACATATGAAATTGTTTACAAAAGCTTCGGCGATATCGATGGCAGTTGCCTGTTTTAGTGGGATTGCCAAGGAATACTTCGTTAGGAGGTCCTGGATGGTTAGAATATATGAATTTCCGGAGGAGGTGGTAGGTAAGGGACCCATGATGTCCATTGAAATTTTCTCGAATGCCTCCTTGGGGGTGTCTGTTAATACCATCGGTTGTCTTGTTTTTACCCTGACCAAGTTCTTTAGCTGACAGTTACGGCAATTCCTTATGTAGGTTTGCACGTCTGTTTTTAGGTTTGGCCATTGGTACTTTCCTTTTATCCTGAGGTATGTTTTGGTGATTCCTTTGTGACCGCCTATTGTGCTGGCGTGGTTTTCCTCGATGATCCTCCGTCTGTCGGGGAGTGGAGGAATTTGGACCTTATTGGTACAGAGAAGGATCTTTGTCGTGATACCTTCGAAGTTGGATTTAATCAGGTTCTCTACCATAGGGGAAGGGATGTCTTCTATATTGCCTTTGCACATGGATATTGACGCTAGGTTAAGTTCCATGCATACGTTCTTCAGGCATTGTATGGCCTTCTGCAGAATCTCGATGTCGATTTGGGTGGTTGTTCGCTCCTTGATCACCAGAAGGATCGTAGGTGAGCCTCTTCCGGGGATGACACGTGCCCTGCCCAACATAGTGTCGGGTGGTAATGGCGGCAGCAAGTTATTATCCCTCAACATCTTAGCCCCTTGGTCGCAGGGGTCGCCCTTTTGGGTGACAAAGATGGCTCTATGGTCCTTCCTTGTCAGGAAGTTATCCTTGATTTCGTGTATGTTGCCGATTCCGAACTGGTAGGGTTCGTTGATTCGTTCGAAAATGGTAGAGTCGGAGCTGTCTGTGCTGTCTGTCGTGCTGGTCACATCGCTTTGGTCCGTTTCCTCGTCGTTCGGAATGTTTGGGTTCGTGCTCTCATGGTCTGGGTCACCGTTGCTTATGTCGGTAATCTCTGGGTTAGGTAGGTTTGTGCTGCGGACGCGTGTCGAGAATAAGGATTCGTCGGAGTCCGAGGATTCGGTATTTGCTGTAAGGGGGAATAGGTTGGCGCGTGGGGGGTTTCGGGATAGTGCATCGGCGTTTCCGTTGATTTTGCCGCCTTTGTACACCACTTCATACTCGTACTCTAGCAATTTGAGCCTCCATCTAAATAATCGCGAGCTCGGATCTTTTACGGAATGCAGCCATACTAACGGTCTGTGGTCCGTGACGAGTTTGAACTGTCGGCCGTATAGGTATGGACGGAAATGCTGGACGCTATAAACGATTGCTAGGAGTTCTTTCTCTATTGTTGAGTAATTTTGTTCGGCTGAATTTAGTAAACGTGACGCGTATGCTATCGGGAGATCTTTGCCTATCTCCCCTTGGCTTAAGATTCCTCCTATTGCGTAACCCGACGCATCTGTTGTGATTACGAAGGGTCTAGTAAAGTCGGGGTACTGTAGGATTGGATCTGTACATAGGGCGTATCGCAAGGAAGCGAAAGATTGTTCCTGGGCATGTTTCCACTCGAACGTGGCGTCCTTTTTTAGCAAGTTCGTCAGAGGCTTCGCGATTTTCGAGAAGTTTGGTATAAAACGCCTGTAGTATCCCGATAGGCCTAGGAACTGTTTCACGTTCTTCGAGTTTGCCGGTCGAGGGAAGTTTTTCACTGCTTCGATTTTCTTTGGGTCCGGTTTTACTCCCGTTTTTCCTATTATATGACCGAGATACGAGACTTCTTTGCGTAAGAACTCGCACTTGTCGGGTTGGAGTTTGAGATTGGCGGCGCGTAATTTTTCGGCTAATTTTGTAAATTTAGCGGAGTGCTCCTCGAGTGAACTAGCGTATAAGACTATATCGTCGAGATAAACAAACAATTCGGTGCCCTGCAGCCCTGTGAGGATTTGGTCCATCAATCGCTGGAACGTGGCTGGCGCGTTTTTTAGACCGAAAGGCATCCTACTGAATTGATAGTGACCATGCGGAGTCGAAAAAGCGGTTTTGTGTGCATCCAATTTGTCCATTTCGATCTGGTGGAAGCCAGATGTCAAGTCGAATACGCTGAAATATTTAGCGCTGCCAAGCTGGTCTGAGATCTCCGTTATGTTAGGGAGCGGATAAGCCTCGCCTATTGTCTTCTCGTTTAGTGCGCGGTAGTCGATTACCATCCGCCACCTTTTGTTTCCTTTGGAGTCCGGTTTTTTGGGCACAATCCACAAGGGAGAATTATAAGGTGAATTAGAAGGTTCTATTACTCCGTTGTCTAGGAGGTCTTGTACTTGTTTATTGATTTCTTCCTTGTGAATCGGCGGGAATCGGTATTGCTTTGTGTTTATGGGTATTTCGTTAGTTGTGGTTATTTTGTGTCGGGTCGCGTTCGTAAATCCTAACCTTTCGTTTGGTAAACGGAAAATGTCGCTATGATTTCTAAGGATTTTCCCTACGTGGTCAGCTTCCAAGTTATTCAGATGCTCGAGGCGCAGGAAGGTTTTTAACTCTTCGTACTTTTGACGTTTCTGCGCTAAGAAATGGGCCTCTTCGTTGCCCGAGGAATGGGACACGTGGAAACACATTTGTCTGTTATCGCCCTTTTCGCCTAGGCGTGCGGGTGTTTGCAGGTCAAAAGTGTCCTTTGTTTCGATCGCCCGTGTAGCTTTACCCGTCCCTAGGGTGGGTTTGTTTATACAGGCGGTCTTTTCGCCGGCGGCCGGTATGCCCTTAGGTTTCGGCGTAAGCGAAGCGCGAGGTCTCTTTGAAACGATGTCGAATTCTTCTAATTCTATCGTTGGAATTGGAATTTTGAGGTCAGTTTCACCCGTATTGACGATTCGCATGTATGCTACCCCGTTGCAGTTTGAGACGACGGCGTCTCCTGCAAAAACGTCTCCTCGGAGCGGTAGGCGAGGTACGTAGCCTTCTTTAATATACGAATTTAGAATTTTCAATGGCAAGATACCGCGCGTTCTTGCGGGGATTGAGACTGTCGTTTCGTTAAGTAGGGGTATCGGTATCCCTTGCCAGATGAGGACTTGTCTTTTGAAATCAATTGAACCAGCGTCGCTTAGAAAGGCGGTTCCTAGGATGCCTTCCTGTGGGATTGGAAAATCGTCGCTCACGACATGGAGTTTTATCGGGAATCCCATGTGGGTTACGCTAACGGACCCTAGTGTTGGGATACTGCCCGATGTGATGCCTTTCAGCATGATTTGGTCGCGTTGATTAATCGCGTCGAATGAGTCGATTTTTGATTGTTTAATTAAGTTAGGCGCGGCCCCGGTGTCGACCATGAATAGTGTGGCTTCTTTCAGTCCTTCAGCCTTGAATCGGACCGAGGGCGCGTGTGAGAAGTCGCGAGGATTTAGGACTGCGACTCGGTATTTGCTGGTTCCGCTGTTCCTATCGCGCGAACCGGGCTTTTGGGCGTCTGAGGAGGGCCCGCTCGGGGTGCGTCCCGGTTTCCCGAGGGGTGTAGGGCGTTTCCCTGGTCCCGTCGCGAGTTATTGTACTGGCGCTTACGGCACTCTTCTATTTCGTGCCCTGCGTTCTTGCAGTAGCGGCACCAGGCAGAGGCGCTGTCCCGGGGTGGCGGGGAGTTGTACGGGTTTTGAGAGGGGCGAGGCGCGTTGTCTTGCCAAGCTCGGGGCCCTCTGACTTGGTCGTA
>NW_022639728.1:114570-114777 GCF_010583005.1 Odontomachus brunneus
TATATATTCTGAGACTTTTGGTTTTACAATACTACATTCGGTTGAGATCGTAGACGCAAAAGTAAACGTAGCGAGGAAGGGTTGAAGAAAGGGTTAAAGGAGCTGGTACGGAATGGAAAGGGGTGAAGGGGTAAAAAAAAGGGGTGAGTGGGTGGTAAAGGGTTAACAAGTGTCAAAGGGTTAAGTGGTAGGTGGGTGGTGAAGGGG
>NW_022639728.1:114921-122215 GCF_010583005.1 Odontomachus brunneus
AATTCGTGAAAATATTCTAAGTTCGAATTCGTGAAAATATTCTAAGTTTGAATTAGGAGTTAGACTTACGCTAGACCCTTAGAGGGATGGAGGTGTCGGAGAGTTTTTAGAAGATGCTTGTTGCTGGCCCTAGGCCTCGACTTCGACTGACTACTCACTGCCTCTGCAGCTCCTGAAGTAGGGTACTGCTCCTGGCGGCAGTGTCGCGCAACTCGTCCGGAGTGGAGGTTGGATTTAGAGTTTCTATGGGGGAAGAGGACTTAGAAACATTTGGGAGTAAGGGACTTAGAAAAATTTAGGAGTAAGAGACTTAGAAAAATTTAGAAGTAAGGGACTTAGAAAAATTTAGGAGTAAGGGACTTAGAAAAATTTAGATGCCGTGTGACGGTGGGCGGAGGAATGGTTGACGGTGAGGTGGTGAAAGGGTTGAGGTGAAGGGTTGCCCTTGTTCGGGGGGGGAGGGTTAAGGTGAAAGGGTTAAGAAAGGGTTAATTTTCTGGAGAGTTGTTTCTTTTCGAAAGTGAAAAATACGGTCCGGGTTTTCACCGGACGTGACACCACCAGACGCTTCCTCGGGCCTCAGCCACCGCCGCCACTGAAGGTCGAAATCATCGAGGGACTATATGCCGAGGTCCCTCACTTCGCCGCGTACGTCTCGCGGCTATATCGGGTCCGCACCGAGACCGGGACGTGGATCCTACGCTTCACTCGGGACGGCCAGCTCAGATCCCGCCATTTTGTCCCTGACTGAGCGACGCTCCTTCCCAAAAACAGGAGGGTGATGTGACGAAACAACCGTCTCGTCACGACGACCCAACCGAACATCCGTCGGGTCGTCTAACAGGCGCAAAGCGCCAAACAAATAACGATACACGCCGCCGCCGAATCGCGACGCCGCCAGATAGTCCCTCGCGTGGGAGAACGCCGTAAGCGCCAAGACTAGGCAGCAACGGGTATAAAAGTGCCGCGCGATAACACACTGATACCATTCCCGAGGCGGCCGTACGCATACCAGTACCGCTGTTCCGAATTCCTTGCCGGCATAAGCCAGCATCCTAGAACACCGCTACAACCAGGAAGGTGCGCTCATCCTCCTGGGGGTATCGCCTCCTACCGAATCCACTCTCTGAGAGGCACGGGAACCAGGGGTGGCGCGCTCACCGCCTCGGTCAAGCGCTCCTGACTTCCGTGCCACTCAGAGACCCGATCGCGAGGAAAGGTGCGCTCATCTGTCTTCAAGGCCAGCACCACTCCGAAAGGCAGTGCAGCGGACGAGGGATATAGAGGTGGCGAGCTCACCGTCTCTACTCCGCGCTCGGGGCTCCCCCGCCGCTGCCGGGTGTATATCAGTTGGACACGGGGCAATTGGACACAGTCCAATCACAAGTCGCTGTTCCAAGGGACCCTACAAATGTCTCTAATCACACGGTGCTGTGATTGGCTGTGTCCAAATACACCGTGTCCAAGTGCACCGCTCCCGGTATTCATAGGCTGATATTCATAGCCCGATCTTATATTTAAGATCACCTTAAGTACTGTCTTAAGATATCATGAACCAATCACAGAGCCGTATTCACATCTTAAGATATTATTTAAGACGGCCTTCAAAATAAGATTCGACTATGAATACCAGCCATAGTCGAATCTTATTTCAAGACCACCTTAAATAATATCTTAAGATGTGAATACGGCTCTGTGATTGGTTCATGATATCTTAAGACAGTATTTATGATAATCTTAAATATAAGATCGGACTATGGCCGGTATTCATATTCGAATCTTATTTCAAGATCATCTTAAGTAAAGGTGCCAATATATGGGAGAGTTCCAGCGTAGAGTGTTAAAGCGTTAGCCAATCAACGTATCAGATCCCAGAAGTATACTTGTAGTTCTTGCGGAAAGTGGCACGTTGATTGGCTACCGCTTTAACGCTCAACGCTCGATGCTTCCATGTAAAGACACCTTAATGTCTTAAGATACAAATACGGCTCTGTGATTGGTTGATGACATCTTAAGACAGTACATAAGATGATCTTAAATATAAGATCGGACTATGAATACCGGCCTATGAATACCGGTCTATGTCCATGGTCGAATTATAGAAGAATAATTGACTGTTAATAATTGATTGGTCAATTTTTTACAGTTTAGGCATAAGTTAACGGATTACGGCCATCATAAAGCAGCCTTTAGAGGTTTTAAAAATGACGTCATGCTTTCCGTCCGTGTTAGGCTGATATTTCACGTGTCGTACGACAAGCTTTTTGGATACGTTCATTGGTTGACGAACAAAGAACCTAGTAATACTCTATTCGCCAACCAATAAACGTATCTGAATAGCTTGTCGTACGACACATTAAATAACACCCTTACGAGTGTAAATGCAATTCTGATACACTTTTCACTCGTGCTCGTGACCAAGTGTAAAAGGTATATCAGAATTGCATTTACACTCGTAACACGAACAGAAATCATAATGGCTTGGTTTACATCGTGCACTTGATACGTATATTAAATAGTAACTTTCTATTAGATAATCTTACAGCATGTTCGACTGGCTCTGGGTTAACCCACTCTGGGTTATTCAGGCTACGTTTATTGGTCGAACAAGTACCTGTAAGCTTCATGATTAGCTAGTAAAGACTTACAACGTCATTAATCGTCCTCGGAGCGATTACCCCAGAGTCAGTCGAACACGCTATTAATATCGACAATGCATATCAACGCGACGCATTCAATCATTACAATACGTTTTGTTAATGATTATTATATCAGCTTAATATACTGTTGTTTATATATATCGTCGATATTAAAATTATCTAATAGAAAGTTACTATTTAGTACGCGTATCAAGTACACGATGTAAACCAAGTCAATGACTGCGTTCAGCAGAGAAAGCTGCTTTGCAACTGTTGTAAAATTCGTGAATTTAATTGGAGCATGCTCTTAATTTTGGTTGAATCCAAGAGCATGTACAAATCAGATTCACGTATTTTACAAAAGTTGCAAAGCAGCTTTCTCTCCTGAACGCAACCAATGTCTTTTTAGAACCTCTAAAAAAGTAATGTGCACTAAGTGTAAAAGTATAAAAAGTTCAATTAATGCGAATAAACTTGTTGGATATTAATTGTTTTCAAACATCTTCAAAGAACGTTCTAAAAATATTCTGATGACGTCCCTCCGTCCTGAAAACGTCTTCAGAACGTATTTTTTTAAATTTATGCTGTTTGGGGTGCACTAGTGTGCAACGGGCATTAAGTCTGTATCAGACTATAGATTAGGATTAAGATTGAATTTAGTCAGTCAGAACAAAATTCACTAAGTTCTAGTTTGGTAAACTTTGCTCTGATTAACCAATTTTCAATTAAATTTCAATCTTAATCCGTAGTCTGATACGGGCTTCAGATGTAAAGACCTTTGTACGTAGAAAAATTTTAACCGTAACCGTAAGGGGATGGGAACCGATTGACCACGATACGATTGAACACAGATTGTAATGATTGGTTCGACCTAGTAATTTACTAAATAATTCTTTTCATCGATTGGTTGTATCCAATCGTACCATGATCAATAGGGATGCTCCCACCATAAGGTCGTAAGAAAACTGACCAAAGTTGATTATTCTCCTTGCGTTCAAGGAATCGACTATGATTGGTTAATTTTTTTACGACCTTAGGTCCTTTGCACGTAGAAAATTTTTAACCGTAACCATATGGTCGTAAGAAAACTGATCAATCACAGTCGATTATTCCTCGGACGCAAGGAGAATAATCAACTTTGATTGATCAGTTTTTTTACGACCTTATGGCTTCTGCACACAGGACGCGGTAATTCTTGCCGCGCGGCGGAAGTTCACGCATCAGCCAATCAATATGCTGTTTTCTGTAATAACCTTCTAGCTCTTACGGAAAAACAACATATTGATTGGACTTTCGCCGCGCGGCAAGCATTATCGCGTCCTGTGTGCAGGAGCTATTACGGTTACGGTTAAAATTTTTCTATGTGCAATGGTCCTTACGGTTACGGTTAAAATTTTTCTACGTGCAAAGGCCTTCACGGTTACGATTAAAATTTTTCTATGTACAAAGGCCTTAAGCTGGTGGCACATAGAAGAACATAAGCAGTAAGACGTAAGCAGTAAGCAAATTGACCAATCATAATCATTGATTCTTCTTACGGTCCAAGAATCAACGACTGTGATTAGTCAATTTACTTCCTGCTTACGTCTTACTGCTTAAGTTTTTCTGTGTACCACGGCCCTTAGGGGCGCCGCATACGAATTGACATAACAATAACGTAAGACGTACCGTAAAAATTGACCAATCACTTTGAGTATCGTCGAACCTTAACGTCGCCATTTTTGTGAATACTCGATTGGTCCATTTTTACGATACGTCTTACGGCGCTTAGAGCATATATATATGGAGGGAGAATTGCGTATGCCTCCTGTAGACCAAAAGTGTGTCCAAGATCTGTGTGAGAGAGAAAGATATATATTCCTATTCCTCCTCTGTGCGCATGCGCCAACATGCGTCAATTGTTGCTGGACCACAAAATTATTGGTTTTAATATTTTTTTACTTGAATTCTATCAACTTTACTGAAAAATAGTAAGAGATAAAAATTTTCTTTTCATAGAGCTCGGAGAATTTTTTCAGAATTTTATATTAATTTTTTTAGTGTTGCATTTTCTTGCGTTTTCTTGCATTTTCTTGAAGTACTAGAAAATTAATACAAAATTCTGAAAAAATTCTCAGAGTTTTATGAAAATAAATTAAATAACTTTTATTTCCTGTCAACTCTATAACCTAACCTAACCTGTCAACTTCAACTTGCATGCGCATAGAGGACATATAGCTTTCTCTCTCGCACACATCTTGGAAACACTTTCGTGCCAGCATTTCCCCTCCATATATATATGCTCTAAAGTGCGGCACCTGTAAGACCTGTTCTATAATACGTTGTATGTCGGAGTCGGATATCGAACGCAGTCGATGGGCCAATCAGAGGATTTGTTTTTCAAGACGAGTTCTCCTGATTGGACCATTGATTGTGTTCCGACATTCGACTCCAACATACGACGTATTGTAGAACAGGCTTTCGAGCCTTCACACCAAGGCTGCGTTCCGAAATACACTGCCAGTACTGAAAATCTATAGTTCATGTTACGTATATTATAGAATTTCAGTACTGGCAGTGAATTTCGGAACGCAGCCCAAATTGACATAACAGTAACGTAAGACGTACCGTAAGAATTGACCAATCATGTTGAGAATCGTCGAACCGTAAGGTCGCCATTTTGATGAATACTCGATCGTAATTGGTCAATTCTTACGGTACGTCTTACGTTACTGTTATGTCAATTTATGTGAGGAGGCCCTTCACACAAATGACCTAATAGTAACGTAGGACGTAAGAATTGACCAATTACGATCGAGTATTCATTAAAATGGCAACCTTACGGTTCGACGATTTTTAATGTGATTGGTCAATTCTTAGATTGTGATTGGTTATTCTTCTCTCACCATGAAATGACATAACTGCATGTGCATAGCATAAGACTGTATGGACCAATAAGCATCGAGAATTTAGCCGCCATATTGATGCTTGATGCTCAATACTCGATGGTCATTGGTCCATACAGTCTCATGCTATGCACATACAGTTATGTTATTTCATGTGTGAGGGCCTTCACGTCTTACGTTACTGGGATTTGTATGTACTTGACCGGAAAAAAACTCCGGTTGGAAAACTATTCTTTTAAATTTGTATTTCGTATGAAAAGTTTTGAAGTGCAATTGAAAATATTTGTGTATCATTCTGTTACTTGTAATTAATTGTTCTTTTTTGGATCATTTAGCCGGAAATAATGACCGGAGGTAAATTAAACAAAGGTTCGGTATGATATTGTTTGTATTTCGTATGAAGAGTTACGAAGTATCATTAAAAAGGTTTGTGAGTCATCCAGATAATTTTAATTAAATATTAAAAAATCATGTATTTGGCCGAAATATCAATCTCAAGCGCTGCTGTGGAAGTATCGTCAGGCACGATCAGTGTACTATCTAGTATTTCAATACTCCTGGTTCTTTTTCGGGTATTATTACAATAGAGCCTTTTTCGGATTTTGATATTTTTTTGCAGCTCTTTTGGTAAAAATATTTATTTTAACTCCAACATTGATAATCAATCGGGGGAGTCTGAAAAATATGCAAATTATATATTGTTTTAATATTTTTTGTTCACTTGTCACACGTTGCTGCTTTCCCACAATTTACATAAGTTATTGATCTTTTAATCACATTATGTAACTGCAATATCGAACGACTAGCGGGAGGGCTACGCCCGCTCTCAAAACTAACCTAACCTAACCCAACCTATCGTCACATTAGCCGTTAGTCATTGTTTATTAAAGAATTATTAAGAAAAAAAGTTGAACACTTTAATAAACAATGACTGACGGTTAATGTGACAATAGTTTAGATTAGGTTAGTTTTGAAGGAAGGTGCGGAGGGCACAGCCCCCCGCTAGTCATTCGATATTGCAGTTACATAATGTGATTAAAAAATCAGTAACTTGTTTAAATTGTAGGAAAGCAGCAATATTTGACAAGTGAAAAAAAATAAAGAAAAAGTTAAAACAATATATAACTTGCATATTTTTCGGACTTCCCAGATTATTATTATTGATTATCAATGTTGAAGTCAAAATAAATATTTTTACCAAAAGAGTTGCAAAAAAATATCAAAATTCGAAAAAGGTCTTGTACATAATTACTCGAAAAAGAACAAGGAATATTAGATACTAGATAGTGTACCGATCGTGCCGGACGGTACTTTCACAGCAGCGCTGGAGATCGATATTTCAGCCAAATATAAGGTGTAATAAAAAGAAATCCATTATTTTTACAATAGATGGCTTTAGTAATGTGTATCTCGCGTTGTATAAGTGCGATCGGTTTACGCTAGATGGCGTCAGAAAGATAAGATTTCGTACTAAAAAAACTTCTGAGACAGTTTTGTGATTGTTTGACTCAGTATTGTTTGAGCGCGCGTCAAAGATGGACACCAGCAAAGAGAAAATACGCCATATTTTACAGTTTTTCTTCGATAAAGGCGAAAACGCAAGCCAGGCGGCTGAAAATGTGAATAGTGTTTATGGTCCTGATACTGTAACAGCCAATCACGCGCAATTTTGGTTTCGTCGATTCCGTTCCGGTAATTTTGATGTCAAAGATGCACCACGCTCTGGAAGGCCAATTGTCGAAAATGTCGATAAAATAATGGAAATCGTCG
>NW_022639728.1:122253-122397 GCF_010583005.1 Odontomachus brunneus
CGCGGTGAGCCGGCGCAAACGGTGGCCAAGCCAGGATTGACGGTCAGGAAGGCTTTGCTGTGTGTTTGGTGGGATTGGCAGAGAATCATGCACTATGAGCTGCTCCCCTACGGCCAAACTCTTAATTCGGACCTGTACTGTCAA
>NW_022639728.1:122544-130762 GCF_010583005.1 Odontomachus brunneus
ACACATCGATAGTGACTCGCCAGAAGCTCCGGGAGCTTGGTTGGGAGGTTCTTATGCATCCACCTTATAGTCCGGACCTGGCATCAAGTGATTACCATCTGTTCCTGTCTCTGGCGAATGATTTTGCTGGTGAAAAATTCGCCTCAAAAGAAGCTTGTGAAAATCGACTGTCCCAGTTTTTTGCCAATAGGGTTTCTATGAGAGAGGCATAATAGAATTATCTTCAAAATAGCAACAAGTTATCGAACAAAATGGTGCATATTTGACCTAAATCGGATCATTCTAACTATGCTAAATAAAGCCTTCAATTTCATGCAAAAATAATGGATTTCTTTTTACTACACCTTATATATAATTTTTTAATATTTAATTAAAATTATCTGGATGATTCACAAACCTTTTTAATGATACTTCATAACTCTTCATACGAAATACAAACGATAACATACCGAACATTTGTTTAATTTACCTCCGGTCATTATTTCCGGCTAAATATATAGTCCAAAAAAGAACAATTAATTACAAATAATAGAATGACACAAATCTTTTCAATTGCACTTCAAAACTCTTCATACGAAATACAAACGACTTAAAATAATTTTCCAACGGGAGTTCTTTTTCGGTTAAGTATATACGAATATTACTGGGAGCTTTCCAATTGCTTAACACATCTCGACACACACGTACACAAAACCAGTTTATTAGTTTATTATCTAAAATATCTTGTAAGATAATATGCAACCAATAAGCTGGTTTTGTGTAACAGAGTGTACGCAACTGGAAAACACCAATTGGGTGCTTTCGAATTGCTTAACACATCTTGACACATATATACACAGAGATGCACAAAGTGTAATGTTGTGCAGGATTCAATTGAAACAAAGTGTATAAGTATGTTGGGTAGGGTTAGGATTATTTTTCAACTGTGCTTATATTTTGGTATTTTTTAATAATGAATAATAAAATCTAAATATTAAAAAAAATATTATCTACTTCACGTCGCAAATGCCAGTGAGTGCTTTCCAATTGCGTAAACTCCGTTACACAAAACCAGTTTATTGGTTGCATATTATCTTACAAGATATTTTAGATAATATGTAACCTATAAACTGGTTTTATGTACGAGTATGCCAAGATGTATTAAGCAATTGGAAAGCACCCAGTTTTTTTTCAAGCCGCTACGCTTATTAACTTTAATTGTCATTAAAAAACACTAGTTTACATAACCGACTAGTAGCCCTTGAGCTGAGAGCGTCCCAATTCACCACGGTACGATTGGACACAACTAACCGATGCGAAGAATTATCTAGTGAATTACTAGGTCGAACCAATCATTACAATCTGTGTCCAATCGTATCGTGGTCAATCGGATCCCACCCCTCGAGCTGAGTACGGATGTGTAATGTTGTGTCGACGATTACAATTGGAACTTGTGTCGCCGTGTGCATGAAAGTGTCTAGGGATATTGCAATTGGAAAGCACTCATTGTTATGTCAAATTGTATGTGAAGGCCTTAAGACCCTTAAAAATGTGAATAGTACAAGCAACTCGAACAAACCTAATATGTTTCATATTCCGGCTACGCTGGACTGAGAGGGTGCTAGGCTATGGTGAGATTTCTACGTGTCGCTAAGGGCTTGTACCCACGATGTTAAAAATTGATTCGAGATCTAAGGTTTATTCGTGTCGCATGCCCCAACGTGCTCCTATTCGCTCCAACGTACTCTGATTGGTCCGCGTATTGACATGAGACAATCAGAGTATGTTGGAGCGAGTAGAAGCACGTTGGGGCATGCGCGCGAACAAACTTCTAGATCCGAGAAAAAAGCAACCAATCCATTTACAGCTTTTACGGAATGGCGACAATTTTATTGGTTACACGTTTCTCGGATCGAGATCTCGAGCCGATTTCAAGCATCGTGGACACAAGTCTTAAAGCCCGTAAAGTCGACGGTCTTTTCTAGTATTTCGTCGGTGACATGGCCAACTATAAAACTATGGCTGGTAGCGCACAATATAAATTTGATGTATTGGCAAAGATAGTAAAACACATGAAAGCGAGGCACAGGATGGAGATGATCATGCCTTAACTCTGAAAGAAATTTTAGACGAAACAAATCAATTAGGTGTTGGATTAAAAGCAGGTATTGATTTACCTGTTCTTATCAATTAAAATAAGTCATTCAATTTCCTTTATATATTTTTAGGTCAAACAATGGCTTCAGACCGAAGCTTTGGTAAAGAATCCTAAGATTGAGGTAACCTCTGACGGCAGATTTGTCTTTAAAGCTATGTATAAGATAAAGGATAAGAAATCCTTACTGAGACTTCTAAAACAGCATGATCTAAAAAGTCTTGGGGGTATTTTGTTGGAAGATATACAGGAAAGCTTACCGCACTATGAGAAATACTTAAAAGTAAATAAAAGAATTCTCTAGAATTTTAACTTTGGCAATAATTTATGTGAGAAACACTAATGTTAATTATACATTTTAGAATCTACAAAATGAAATATTATTTATTACACGGCCACTTGATAAAAAGAAGATTGTTTTTTACAATGACAAGACAGCACAATTTCCTATAGACAAGGAGTTCCAAAAGTTATGGAAAGCTGTTACAGTAGATGCTATGGATGATCAGAAAATAGACCAATATCTTGAGAAACAAGGAATCAGATCCATGCAAGATCACAGACTGAAGAAACCAGCACTGTTCAAAAGGAAGAAACCTGTCAATAGGTGGAAACAATTTAAGAAACCTAGAGATAATGAACATTTGACTGGTGTTTTAGAGACACATGATAATTAAGTAAAATATTAAAATAGAAAGCTATATTAATGATATAAGGGAGAGTATGTAAATACAGTCATGATTTATTTATGATACATGATTTATTTATAATACAGTTATGATTTACTATATCATGGAATAATTAGCTGATAACTTGTTTTTTCCTAATTTAATAAATAAGTAAAATTTGGTGGCATAATTCATTGTAACAATATCTCATTGTAAGTACAAAATAAATATAGAATAATTAATAACAATATAGAATAATAGTATAACACAGGCGTAAACTATTCATATATAACTCACGCTCACAGTCAGCCTTTTGGATTGAAAAGATTACACAACACTTGTTTTCTCTGGGAATGTGATAAATGTAGGAAAGTTAGAATCAGAGTTGGCCATTTTGTATTGTACTTCTTTCTGAATTTGTTTAGTATATATCTCCGAATCTTAACTTTAATAAAAATTTATGTAATCCGCGTATTGGGAAAAGATTATACAATAAAAATTTGTATATTTTATACTAATTGATATAAATCTCATTACTGTACAAATTTATATTTTCTTTGATATTTGTAGCTTTTTGTCTTCATTGATCAGACGGATATAAATTGTCCTGGATGGTGTGAATTATACGAATTATAATTATTCAAATTGTCCTAATCATTTTCTTAAAGATACAGTATTATCGTTCTCATAGATTCTTAAGATGCACTTTTTTATGATATTCGAGCGAAAAGCGACGTCTACTCCTTCGGTAGAGCAGGGTCGCATTCCCTCGCGAATAAACACGTGTCTTGTTGCTGCTGATCATTCTGTCTAACAAAGATTATTTGTTTCTTTTTTTGGCCGCGAGTACTTCTCTGCATAATTCGTGGAAGGATTTCGCGATCTAGGCAACCTGCAACAATCAAAGCTGTTTAAAAACGGCTAGCAATTCGCCGCGCACTTGAGCGGAATTACAATTACCTCCTGCTTGGCAGCAGTTATTTCGCTGAACCAACATTCGAAATCATTAGCCAAGATCTCTCCTTTTTCGGCATTGACTTGCCGTTAATGGAACATATCAGCTTTGTTTCCAACAAGAGCGAGTGGCATCGCGGCTCCGGGATCGGCTACTGCAAGGGCTTTTTTCGCCATCCTCACAAAATTATAGGATCCCCTGTCTGTTATCGAATAAACAAACAGCCATCCGTCCACCTATTGCAAAGTTTCCATCGTTGGTAATTCATCTTCGCTCTGAAAATTGTTCAAGACGTTATACATACATGATCAATTGATATCAATTTGATAGGATAGATCTTTTGTTTGAAATTTTACCTTCGGACATGTATCTAAAATCTCGAAAAGAATAGGTTCTCCGTCAACTAGTACCTCATGCTTGTATCTAGTTTCTGAAAGATAAAAGATTTTCTCCATTTATGTAAATGTAGTCACAATTATTCGTGAAATGTATATAAAGGTCCTTATTTTTAATTCTCTTTTATCGATAAAAATGTCTTCATAAAAGTAGCTTATAAATTTTGCAATTAGCTATAAGTCACTTTTAGAGACATTTTTGTCTCTCCTGCAATAGGTGGTCGGCTTGCTGTTAGTTTATTCGATAACAGACAGGGGATCCTTTAATTTCGTAAGGAAGGCGAAGGATGTCCTCGCGGTAGCCGATTCCGGAGCCACGATGCCACTCGCTCTTATTGAATCTGCAAATTCAATATTTTTTTTAATCCTTATTTTCAATTTTCTTTTACCGACAAAAATGTCTCTAAAAATACTTATGGACCATATCAGCTTTGTTTCCAACAAGAGCGAGTGGCATCGCCGTTCCGGAATCGGCTACCACGAGGACATCCTTCGCCTTCCTCACGAAATTAAAGGATCCCCTGTCTGTTATCGAATAAATCAACAGCCAGCCGACCACGGGTGGGACTCAATTGACCACGATACGATTGGACACATATTGTAATGATTGGTTCGACCTAGTAATTCACTAGATAATTTCATCGGTTGGTTGTGTCCAATCGTACCGTGGTCAATTGGGACGCTGCCGCCGACCACCTATTGCAGGAGAGACAAAAATGTCTCTAAATGTAACTTATAGCTAATTGCAAAATTTATAAGCCACTTTTATGGAGACATTTTTATCGATAAAAGAGAATTAAACTAAGGATCTTTATATATATTTCACGAATAATTGTCCCTACATTTACATAAATGGAGAAAATCTCTTTTTATCTTTCAGAAACTAGATACAAGCATGAGATACTAGTTGACGGAGAATCTATTTTTTTCGAGATTTTATAGCGAATTCGGTTGCTTGCACTAGTGCGCACTGAGTGCGCACTAAGGCTTGTTCATAGTATGTTATTATATTTAAAGATTGTCTTAAATAATTCTCAAATAAATTCTCAAATATTTTTAACCATAATATGATATGTATAACATCCGTACGAATCATTTTATTAGCTAAAATGTTCTTAAATATGTATTTAAGACACGATCTTAAATATAAGAATGTACTGTAAACAAGCCTTAATGCGCACTCAGTGCGCACTAGTGCAAGCTACCGAATTCGCTATTAGATACGTGCCCGAAGGTAAAATTTCAAACGAAAGATCTATCGTATCAAATTGGTATCAATTGGTCATGTATGTATAACGTCTTCAATTTTCAGAGCGAAGATGAATTATCGTCGATGGAAACTTTACAATAGGTGGACGATTTGCTGTTTGTTTATTCGATAACAGACGGGGGATCCTTTAATTTCGTGAGGAAGGCGAAGAAAGCCCTCGCAGTAGCCGATCCCGGAGCCGCGATGCCACTCGCTCTTGTTGGAAACAAAGCTGATACGGTCCATTTACGTCAAGTCAGTGGCGAAGAAGGAAAGAAGATATTGGCTAAAGATTTCGAATGTTAGTTCAGCGAAATAACTACTGCCGAGCAGGAGGTAATTGCAATTTCGCTCAATTGCGCGGATTACTAGCCGTTTTTAAACAGCTTCGATTGTTGCAGGTAGCCTAGGTCGCGAAATCCTTCCACGAATTATGCAGAGAAGTACTCGCGGGCAGAAAAAGAAACAAATCATCTTTGTTAGACAGAATGCTCAGCAGCAATAGGACGCGTGTTTATTCGCGAGGGTAAGCGACTCTGCCGAAGGAGTAGACGTCGCTATTCGCTCGAATATCATAAAAAAGTGCATCTTAAAAATCTATGAGAACGATAATACTGTATCTTTAAGAAAATGATTAGGACAATTTGGATAGTTATAATTCGTACGATTCACACCATCCAGGACAATTTATATCTGTCTGATCAATGAAGGCAAAAAGCTACAAACATCAAAGAAAATATAAATTTGTACAGTAATGAGATTTATATCAATTAGTATAAAATATACAAATTTTTATTGTATAATCTTTTCCCAATACGCGGATTACATAAATTTTTATTAAAGTTAAGATTCGGAGATATATACTAAACAAATTCAGAAAGAAGTACAATACAAAATGGCCAACTCTGATTCTAACTTTCCTACATTTATCACATTCCCAGAGAAAACAAGTGTTGTGCAATCTTTTCAATCCAAAAGGCTGACTGGGAGCGTGAGTTATATATGAATAGTTTACGCCTAAGTGTTATACTATAATTATTCTATATTTATTTTGTACTTACAATGAGATATCGTGACAATTAATTATGCCACCAAATTTTAGTTATTTATTAAATTAGGAAAAAACAAGTTATCAGCTAATTATTCCATGATATAGTACTAAATAAATCATGACTATATTTACATACTCTCCCTTATATCATTAATATAGCTTACTATTTTAATATCTTACTTAATTATCATATGTCTCTAAAACATCAGCCAAATGTTCATTGTCTCTAGGTTTCTTAAATTGTTTCCACCTATTGACAGGTTTCTTCCTTTTGAGCGGTGCTGGTTTCTTCAGTCTGTGATCTTGCATGGATCTGATTCCTTGTTTCTCCAAATATTTGTCTATTTTTTGATCATCCATAGCATCTACTGCAACAGCTCTCCATAACTTTTGGAACCCCTTGTCTACAGGAAATTGTGTGGTCTTGTCATTGTAAAAAACAATCTTCTTTTTATCAAGTGGTCGTGTAATAAATAATATTTCATTTTGTAGATTCTAAAATGTATAATTAACATTAGTGTTTCTCACATAAATTATTGCCAAAGTTAAAATTCTAGAGAATTCTTTTATTTACTTTCAAGTGTTTCTCACAGTGCGGTAAACTTTCTTGTATATCTTCCAACAAAATACCTCCAAGACCTTTTAGATCATGCTGTTTTAAAAGTCTCAGTAAGGATTTCTTATCCTTTATCTTATACATAGCTTTAAAGACAAATCTGCCGTCAGAGGTTACCTCAATCTTAGGATTCTTTACCAAAGCTTCGGTCTGAAGCCATTGTTTGATCTAAAAATATATAAAGAGAATTGAATGACTTGCTTTAATTGATAAAAGCTTAACAGATAAATCGATACATACTTTTAATCCAACACCTAACTGATTTGTTTCGTCTAAAATTTCTTCCAGAGTTAAGGCATGATCATCTCCATCCTGATGCCTCGCTTTCATGTGTTTTACTATCTTTGCTAATACACCAAATTTATATTGTGCGCTACCAGCCATGGTCTTATAGTTGGCCATGTCACCGACGAAATACTAGAAAAGACCGTCGGCCTTACGAGCTTTAAGGCTTGTGTCCACGATGCTAGAAATCGGCTCGAGATCTCGATCCGAGAAACGTGTAACCAATAAAATTGTCGCCTTTCCGTAAAAGCTGTAAACAGAGAGAAGCCTGAGAGCGGCCATGCCATATGCTTTGGCCGACACCGATTCTCGGCCCAGTTGGGAGCGCCATCTGCATCCATTTTTGACTGGGAACTACGTTCCTGACATCCATTTTAATTTGGTGCGTGTCCATTCTACATCCATTTTCTGGCGGTTCGTGTCTGTGCTAAGCACATAATTGCGTGATTGAGTACATCGACCATCGCGCACGGACTTATATCCCATTCGACACGCACATAATCTTCTTCCTCTGTACTCACTGTCATAAATTTATTTGTACGTGTATGTGCATGTACGATATATGACTGTATGATATATCAGTCTCGATAGAAATATACACGAAAAATCAAATGCTATTGTATCAACAGCATCGGTGTAATTGTAATAAATGTTATTAATTTAAATGCAATAAGTAATGCAAGAATCAAATAAAACGTCATACTCTTGTTTTGATAATCGATGTTTTTGAACCAACAGCACGATCTTGTTGTCGGGACTTTATTGTATCAATTATATATGCTTTCTCTTGAAATAAATAAATAATCGTTTTAATGATATATATATATATATATATATATATATATATATATATATATATATATAT
>NW_022639728.1:130772-135329 GCF_010583005.1 Odontomachus brunneus
AATACACAATGCAAAGGTTGCGATTCGAATTCGTTGTAGCAGCGGCAGATAAAGACCCGAAATCGAATACGTTGAACATAACCTCTGTCACGACAGAAGAAGGAGAGAAGTATGAACTACCCGAAGAATACAAAAACATAACCCACCACAGTGAATTGAGGAAGACAGACTTGTACAATAAAGTAAAGGCTAATGCCAAAAGACACGATAGAAGAATAGGATGGGTACAACTGACAGAGGAACTACGATCTACATACTCAGATGAAATGGGAAATATACAATTCAAAGGTCAATTGCTAAATGTTACCTTTGAAAAGGACAAGAATCAAGATAGCACGTTAAATAAGCTGTTGGAACAGCTGGTTATATCCAACACAAAACCAAATAAAGAGATAAACCTGAAAAAGATCACAGAAAAATTTGTACTGGAGAAATATGCACATAAGACAACAAATACCCAGCAATGGATGAGGATGTTTGAGAAAGAATGTGAAAGATTCAAAATAGAAGAAGATAATATAAAGATTGAGGTATTGAGATTATTTTTAGATAAATCTTGTATGGACTGGTATCAAGCAACACTTTCACAACTGGAAATAAACGATAACTGGCCAGAATGGAAGAAGAGATTTTTAGAAACATTCGCAGATAAAGGATGGAATTCATGGAGATATGCCCTCGCATTTAAATACAAGGAGGGCGCCTTGATTAGCTACGCCACAAAAAAAGAACGATTACTATTAAATGTGAATAAAAAAATGGATCCAGCATCATTAGTGGCTATTATAATTGCCTGAATGCCAGACTTTATAGCAGACAAAATAGATCAGGACGAAATTAAAGATTCAACTAGTTTATATAATGAAATAAGGAAATATGAGAGTGTAACCAATAAAAAAACCTTTAAAGATTACAAGCCGGACAATAGAAAGAGGATGCTGGAAAAGAAACCATGTAGTACATGCGAGACTTTAGGGAAAGGAACAAGATATCACCCCGAAGAAAAATGCTGGTTCAAAGAACATGAAAAGAACAAAAATAAATCCGGAATTATAGGAAATACGTCAGTACTAGAGGTGGAACTAAACAACCAAGAAAAAAACTTGTAATCACACCATTAATAAAAATAAAAATGTTACTGGATGGAAAATTAGAAATGTATGGGACCTACGATTCAGGATCCCAGATATCCCTGATAAATGCGAAATTAGTCAGAATAATAAACGAAAACAAAGAGAAAAACTAAATACTCATAAAAACAGTTAATGGTGTGAAAAAAACAGATGGTCTAGTAACAATAAAGATAAAAATTTTTGACATCGAAGATGAAGTAGAGGTATTTATAGTGAATAGAGAAGATTTTGAAGACTTCCTAATTGGGTTAGATATGATAAAAAAATTTAAGCTAACCCAAGACGAAGAACTAAAGATATCACAAAAAAAAAAAACAGAAAATATTGAGCAATGTTTGGTGAACTTCAAGGAACATGTCGAAGAAGATGAGTTTCAAAGAAAGTTGGAACATTTAGATAAAATGAAAAAGAAAGAGATAGCAAAACTAATAGATAAACATAAATCAGTATTTGCCAAGGACAAGTATGACGTAGGAACCGTTAAAAACTATGAGGCTCGAATTGATTTGCTAGTGGACAGATACTGTAGCAGGAGACCATACAAATGCAATATAGATGATAAAAAGGAAATTGAAAAGCAAATAGCAAAATTACTAGAACAAGGATTAATTGAAGACTCTTACAGCCCCTTCGCCGCCCCTGTTACGCTGGCGTATAAAAAAGACGAAGGAAAAAAATCACGACTTTGCATCGACTTTCGAGATTTAAACAAAAATATAATACCTCAGGCACAACCATTTCCAGTAATAAGTGATATAATACCAAGAGCTAGAAAATGTGAGTACTATACAACATTAGATATAAATTCAGCGTTTTGGTCGATACCATTACGTACGGAAGACAGAGGCAAAACAGGATTTATAACCCAAGAAGGACATTTCCAATGGACTTGCTTACCATTCGGCTTGAAAACATCTCCGGCGATATTTCAACGAATTTTAAGTAACATATTAAGAAAACATGGACTGACGGAGTATGCAGTGAACTACATAGACGACATACTAATACACTCGCGGTCATTTGAAGAACATCTAAAACACATAGCACGAGTTTTAGAAGCTATAAAGAAAGAAGGCTTTAGATTGAAATTTAGAAAATGCACGTTCGCAGCAGACTTAGTTAAATATCTTGGACATATAATAGATAATAATACAGTTCAACCACTGAAAGATAACGTCATCTCTATCCAGAAATTTCCAACCCCAACAACTCAAAAAAACGTAAGACAATTTCTAGGGAAAATAAATTTCTATAACGAATATATACCAAGAAGCTCGATATTACTAGATCCCCTACATAAACTTTTACGGAAAAACGAAAAATTTACATGGACAGATGACTGTGAAAAAGCATTTACGAAAATCAAACAACTATTATGTTCTCAACCAGTGCTGGAAATTTTCGATAGAGACCTGCCTATAAAGATATACACAGATGCGTCGCTACAAGGTATAGGCGCAGTGTTGAAACAAACACAAGATAATGGCAACGAAAAACCAGTCGCTTACTTTTCAAAAAAATTAAATGAGGCACAGAAAAAGAAAAAGGCAATCTACTTAGAGTGTTTGGCGATTAAAGAAGCAGTGAAGTACTGGCAACACTGGTTAATAGGGAAGTATTTCGAGATATATTCTGACCACAAACCATTAGAAAGAATGAACATAAAAGCGAGAACAGACGAGGAATTAGGCGATCTAACATATTACCTATCCCAATATAATTTCACAATTAAGTACATTCCCGAGAAAAATAATATAGAAACAGACTGCCTAAGCAGAAACCCTGTGCTGGAGCCTGAAACAAACAACGAAGAAACACTAAGGATAATGAATTTGATGAAAATAGAAGAGATAAAGTCAGATCAAAGAGAATATGAAAAAATAGAAAAGCTAAAAGATAAAATAATAAAAAAGGATGGAATAATATACAAAATAATTAAAAACAAAAAAAAAATTATTTTATCAGAGAAGGCTAGCATGAAATTAATAGGAGAGGTTCACTCCGATTGGTACCACATAGGTATAAGACAAATGATGAGCAAAATCTGTCCATACTACACCGCTAAAAATCTAACAGGGAATATTAGGAAAATATGTAAAGAGTGTGAGGTATGTAAAAAAAATAAAACAAGAGGCCAAAATAAATTTGGTGGGATGTCACAATTGGGACCAGCAACTCAGCCATTTGAGATAATGTCGATCGATACAATTGGAGGATTCGGCAGTACCAGATCAACAAAAAAATATATGCACCTACTGGTTGACCACTTCACGAGATATGCTTACATTGCCACGTCAAGAACGCAAAACGCCACGGACTTCATAAAACTTATAACAGATATAATAAGATCAGAAAAAGTTGAGACAATTCTCACGGATCAATACCCAGGTATAAACTCGAAAGAATTCAAGGAATTTCTAAAAGAAAATAACGTTAACCTGATCTTTACAGCGGTGAATACACCATTTTCAAATGGTCTAAATGAAAGACTAAACCAGACACTAGTAAATAAAATCCGATGTAAAATAAACGAAAGAGACAGGGGAAGAAAAGCTTGGACAACTATTGCCAGAGAATGCGTAAAAAGATATAACGAGACGGAACATACAGTCACCGGTTTCTCACCAAGATACCTGTTAGACGGCACAGACACGAGTATTTTGCCACAAGAAATAAAAGATAAAAACATGAAGAAGGAAAACTGGGAAAAAAACAGGCAATCAGCGCTAGATAGAACAAAAAGATCTCATGAGTACAACAAACGAATATTTGATAAAACTAGAAAACAATATGAATTCAACGAGGGAGATATGGTCTACATAGAAAACGGAAACAAGCTCAATAGGAAAAAACTAGATGAACTGAGAATTGGACCATTTAAAATAGAAAACAGAATATCGAATTCGATTTACACAATTAAAACTGGAAGAAGAAACCAAGATACAAATATTTTCCACGTTACAAAGCTACTTCCGGCGACGGCCGGCAGCGATGATCGAAAATCCCAGGTATTTTCGCCCTAGGAGGGGAGATGTAAAGAAATGCTTTCTTTAATTTAATTTAAATTGGGCGCGCTACGCATGCTCCACACGCCCCTCTATAATGATCCGCCAGATGTCATAACAACACAAGACGGGTAGGAGGACGGGACGGAGAGTAGCACTGAGTAGAAGGAGGACACATGCAATGTAAATGTTAGAAAAGAGATTTAGTGGAGTTCAATGGTTAATTCGATAACTAATATTAGTGAGTTGGCTTGTAATTGTCGTTTCTCTGTTTTTCAGGTAAGCCTACTGTAAATAATTGTAAATAGAAGTGAATCGAAACAGGTGTCGCAAATAAAGTAATCTCTGTTTTTCAGTGAAACAAAATTCAAGCACTCATTTATCACCTCTCCACATAAGAGACAAGATACGCCCTTACA
>NW_022639728.1:135795-142251 GCF_010583005.1 Odontomachus brunneus
GACTTAGAAAAATTTAGAAGTAAGGGACTTAGAAAATTTAGATGTAAGGGACTTAGAAAAAATTTAGAAGTAAGGGACTTAGAAAAATTTAGAAGTAAGGGACTTAGGAAAATTTAGATGTAAGGGACTTAGAAAAATTTAGATGTAAGGGACTTAGAAAAATTTAGAAGTAAGGGACTTAGAAAAATTTAGGAGTAAGGGACTTAGAAAAATTTAGGTGTAAGGGACTTAGAAAAATTTAGGAGTAAGGGACTTAGAAAAATTTAGAAGTAAGGGACTGAGAAAAATTTAGAAGTAAGGGACTTAGAAAAATTTAGGAGTAAGGGACTTAGAAAAATTTAGATGCCGTGTGACGGTGGGCGGAGGAAGGGTTGATTGTGAGGTGGTGAAAGGGTTGAGGTGAAAGGTTGACCTTGTTCGGGGGGGGAAGGGTTAAGGTGAAAGGGTTAAGAAGGGGTTAATTTTCTGGAGAGTTGTTTCTTTTCGAAAGTGAAAAATACGGTCCGGGTTTTCACCGGACGTGACACTAGATAGAACAAAAAGATCTCATGAGTACAACAAACGAATATTTGATAAAACTAGAAAACAATATGAATTCAACGAGGGAGATATGGTCTACATAGAAAACGGAAACAAGCTCAATAGGAAAAAACTAGATGAACTGAGAATTGGACCATTTAAAATAGAAAACAGAATATCGAATTCGATTTACACAATTAAAACTGGAAGAAGAAACCAAGATACAAATATTTTCCACGTTACAAAGCTACTTCCGGCGACGGCCGGCAGCGATGATCGAAAATCCCAGGTATTTTCGCCCTAGGAGGGGAGATGTAAAGAAATGCTTTCTTTAATTTAATTTAAATTGGGCGCGCTACGCATGCTCCACGCGCCCCTCTATAATGATCCGCCAGATGTCATAACAACACAAGACGGGTAGGAGGACGGGACGGAGAGTAGCACTGAGTAGAAGGAGGACACATGCAATGTAAATGTTAGAAAAGAGATTTAGTGGAGTTCAATGGTTAATTCGATAACTAATATTAGTGAGTTGGCTTGTAATTGTCGTTTCTCTGTTTTTCAGGTAAGCCTACTGTAAATAATTGTAAATAGAAGTGAATCGAAACAGGTGTCGCGAATAAAGTAATCTCTGTTTTTCAGTGAAACAAAATTCAAGCACTCATTTATCACCTCTCCACATAAGAGACAAGATACGCCCTTACATATATATATATATATATATATATATATATATATATATATATATATATATTTATATTGCGACGGTACTCGCGAGCGGAACTTCTCGCGAGCGACGGCAAACAGTCGCCTGTTCGCCGCGTCGGCAAATTGCCGTCGGCTCCCGGACACGCCACAAAGATTTTCGCGAGAGTTGGGCGCCAGGTACGGAAAGGCCGCACCACCTCGATAAACGCAAGAATAAATACTTATCACAAAAGATGCGCGTCCCGGAACCGTCGGGACCGGTAGCTCGTGTTAAATTAAAGTCGGAGACGGGATGGGTTAGGAGGCGAAATCACTAAACTCGATAACGGTAATAAAGAGACGTTTATTCGGGGACTCTCGCACGTCCCGATAGTTAATGTACGCGAGACGATATAATTCGCGAGACGGTACACGAAGCCCGAGGACGCTTTCCTCGGGCGAGCCTTCTTTATCCGCGCGACCACTCCGCGGACGAGACACGACGGTACGATACGCGGTACAATTAAATTCGGAGCAGATGGTTGGTCTTACACTTTTCGGCAACAGCCCTTGCGTCGGCGACGGCGTCGGCGGTGGCGGTAGCGGTGGCGGTCCTCTCTCTCTCTTACTCTCTCTCTCTCCTCTCCTCTCTCTCGTCCTCTCTCGCCTCGTTCTCTCTCTCTCTCGCTCCGAACGCTCTCCCTCGCCCCGCTCTCTCGCGTTCCCACCGCTCCCTCGTTCTCTCTCACTTCACACTCTCTCACTCCGCACGCTCGCCCTCCCGTACTCTCTCTCTCTGCTCTCTCCCCCTTTCTCTCTCTCTCTCTCGCTCCGAACGCTCTCCCTCGCCCCGCTCTCTCGCGTTCCCACCGCTCCCTCGTTCTCTCTCACTTCACACTCTCTCACTCCGCACGCTCGCCCTCCCGTACTCTCTCTCTCTGCTCTCTCCCCCTTTCTCTCTCTCTCTCTCGCTCCGAACGCTCTCCCTCGCCCCGCTCTCTCGCGTTCCCACCGCTCCCTCGTTCTCTCTCACTTCACACTCTCTCACTCCGCACGCTCGCCCTCCCGTACTCTCTCTCTCTGCTCTCTCCCCCTTTCTCTCTCTCTCTCTCGCTCCGAACGCTCTCCCTCGCCCCGCTCTCTCGCGTTCCCACCGCTCCCTCGTTCTCTCTCACTTCACACTCTCTCACTCCGCACGCTCGCCCTCCCGTACTCTCTCTCTCTGCTCTCTCCCCCTTTCTCTCTCTCTCTCTCGCTCCGAACGCTCTCCCTCGCCCCGCTCTCTCGCGTTCCCACCGCTCCCTCGTTCTCTCTCACTTCACACTCTCTCACTCCGCACGCTCGCCCTCCCGTACTCTCTCTCTCTGCTCTCTCCCCCTTTCTCTCTCTCTCTCTCTCGCACTATAACTTTGTCGTCGGTATCCTTCTTACACGTCTGAACGCGGCGGTAGTCGCGGTAAGGCTAACAGCTGATTGTTCCTGGGAGGATCGCGTATCCTCGCGGATCCTCCCTCGTTGCTGCACTCCTCGTCCTGGGGTCGTCGATCGTCGAGACTCGGCAGATTTCGGTACCATTGTCTCGAGACACTTTTCGTCTCGAGACATTGTTGACATCGGGAGTTCGCATGTTGTCTCTCCCGGCTCTCCCGTTTTTTCCTGCCGGGTTTCTCGTGACGGCTGCTTCGCTAAAAGTAAATACAGCTGATCCGTCTAAGCGCGATATGGTATTATAACTACGATAGCTTCTCAGCGATAGAATATTTTCTATCGCTGAGCATCCGATAATTCGCGATAATAATTTGGCATCACCAAAGTACGAGAGTGCGATTCACCTGAACAAGGGCTTCGCTCGTTGTCGTCCTCTGCATCCTCCCTCGATGTTCTCCGCTCCTCGTCCTGGTGGCCGGCAAGGGGCGTCGAGGGGCACAAAATTCGGGACGCGCTGACCTTCGCATCTGCTCCGCTCGCAAAAATCGCTTCTTCGCTTTGTTCTAAATATTCACAACAAACAATCCGACGGAACGCGATATTCGGCAAGGTCTCGAAAAACCGTTAGCGACACGGCACGCGATAAACATTCTCACTAATCGGTACGGGGTTCTTGAGACGGGCGCCTCCACGGCTGCCACGTCACAATATATATAATCAAAAATTATGGCGCAGTGTTATTGACATGTTGTTGGTTCAACAAAATATCCTGTTGTTTCAATCACATGGTGCGATTAATACAACTGTGCAATAGCGTCAATTTAGTTTTCAAAGATGAAATATTGTTCTTTCAATACAATATCAGTCTATCGCAGATACTGTTGAATTTATTGCAAATGTGGTTACCCGTGATGTCGACGTGTAATTGAATCGTGTAATCAATGTATATTACTTTAAATTCAATTACATTTTATTTTCAGTGTTAGATGAAATTTTTATAATAATGATAAAGTCACACATAGAAAGAGGGAGATGAAAGAAAACGATCGTAACTAGATGAAATTATATATCTAATATTATGTATAATATTGTGTGTGTAAAATTATATGACGGAAATTGTTAAATATAGCTATTTTAATATTTACGTACTAATATTTCTTCCCTTGTTATATCCTTGTTTTCTCTTTGTCATTCTCTTTGTCACTAATATCGTACATTTCTTACCACAAATGATATATATATAACTATATATACATATACATTAGGATATATTTTTTTGTGTGAGTGTATATATATTTGTGTGTGTGTTTGTGTGTGTTGTATATGTATATATTGGATATCATATGCACATATTTAATTTTCAGTACATTCACTATACGTCGCACGTAACAGAGACAATCGTTGGGTATAAGCGTTAAACAAGGACAACGTGATATCATTTCGCTTGGGAGGATCTAGCAGAAAAGTAAATGAGAATTTCGAGACAAGTCGGACGAAACGAGTTTCTCAATTTCGTAGAAACTTCAAGTTAGGTGCTTTTCTTATTTATTCGACGATGTATAGTTAGAAACATTTCGTGCAATCGTACATGCAGCGGAAAATATCCGCTTCCAAACGCTGTTTATAAACATGGGATTATCGCGTGTCTCTCATCTCAGCGCGTTTACCGCTCGAGTGGAGCTCGCGGTCATTCTCCTTCTAGCACGGCTATAAAGCAGCTGTCTCACTCTCTCCGCTTTGTACTCCCAAACGAAGCGATATCGTGTTGTCCTTATTGAAGGCACTACGCGGCCGGCTGGCCTAGTATCATTTATATGCAAACTTTAGGTACATTTTTGTCAGGATCCACTGGGCCTACAAATCTGATCTTGGTCTTAAAATAAAGCTTAGAATGTCCTTCATGAAATGAATAGACAAAATTTTGATGGTATTTTTTGTTCAGAACTTATGGCCGTTTGAGTGATCAAAAGTGTCAACAGTGGCATACTCCATCTTTGTTGTGAGATTGCGAACGAATCAAAAAAGATATTACAATTCTCTCTATTCATTTCATGAAGGACATCCTAAGCTTCAATTTAAGACCAAGATTAGATTTTTAAACACAGTGGATCCTGAAAAAAATGTACTTAAAGATTGTATAGAAATGTATTACGAGGCCGGCCGGCCACGTAGTGCCTTAACACTAAATGTACATCAATTATTTATTTACTTATAGATATATATAATATGTAAGAAACTTATATATAAATGAATTATTAATAAAGAAATGAAGGAAATGGATCTTTTAGAAACAAATTGGATATTATAAGTATCACTCTCTAAATGGGCGGAAAGTTTGCGCTTTTCGTATGTGTGGAAATCCTCGCGGAGAACGTGAAACAATGCATCGATTAGTCTTCGACGATCAATTAGCGTAACGCTACGGAACGCTACGGAACGTTACGTTCATAAGTGATCTTTTATAATATATCGCTTCACGCGGATTGTATAAGATCTCTTTGCGTATTGTGTGCGTGTTTTACACGTGTGTTCACTTACTTTGTGGCGTAGTGAAATATTTCATTTTAATTATGCCGAGTTACAGTAGTTTTTTCGATAAGTGCGTTTATATCAATTGCACGAACAAGAAACCAGCGTATTCAGATTTCCACTATTAACGGATGCGAGATATGGTTTATGGATACATAATAGTGGTATGTTTTTATAATATATATTCATTCTTGCAATATTATAGGAGTTAATGTAGGCACATTGCTTGTGTTTCTTTTTAAATGTTAAGGACCGGCATTTTCCGCTACGTATAAACGACAGCCCGATTTTGCTGTGTTTCTTACAATGGGAAGTGCCGGGTTGTTTCTTATGCTGTGAGATGTTTTTCCACGATATGTTTGATCGTGCCGAACACGCGACGATCGCGCGAGAATCACGCATGCACGTGTCCTGCGCGCGACCACACGATGTGTGTTTTTGTGTCGGGAATCAGTTAGTCTTGAGCTTTCGCCGAAGCGGGAGGACGCGGAGCGTGAAGTCTCATTGTATTAGGTGGTAAACTTAATTCCTGCGGTTTTTTTGTTTAAGAAATTCATTTATTTCGACATCAAAAGCAAAAAATACATTAATCGAAGTATTTTCCCTCGCTAGCTATACATTTTTCTCATCTTTCGGGCAACGCGTAGATTCCGCGACGATAGAACGATTGGTCTTTTGATGCAATTCATTCGTCGATCCATTTTCGCACATCCTCGTAATTTCTGAAGTGTGTATCCACCAAGCCGTGCTGCATCGACTGGAACAAGTAATGGTCCGAAGGAGCTAAGTCTGGTGAATACGCTGGGTGCGGGAGAACTTCCCACTCGAGCTGCATCAGTGTTTCTTTGACGGCTTTCGCAACGTGTGGTCGAGCGTTGTCATGCAAAAGCATGACTTTACGTCGATTGCTGGCTACTGCTGGTCTTTTTTCCAACAATGCTTCATTCAGACGGTTTAATTGTGATTGATATCGATCCCCCGTGATACTTTCGTTCGGTCTGAGTAGCTCATAATAAACGACGCCGTGCATATCCCACCAAATGCAAAGCATTGCTTTGTGGCCATGAATATTTCTCTTTGGTGTGGATGTCGATGGTTGGCCAATGGTCTATCCATGATTTTCTTCATTTAGGATTATCGAAGTATATCCATTTTTCATCGCCAGTCACTATGCGCCACAAAAAACTCTTCTTTTTCTGCCTGGCGAGCAGAGAAATAGAGATGTTTAAGCGATTCGCAATGGCATTTGCGGTTAATTCGTGTGGTACCCATTTTCCCTCCTTTTGAATTTTT
>NW_022639728.1:142482-148204 GCF_010583005.1 Odontomachus brunneus
AAGCAGCACATGTCGAAAAAACAACTTATCACGTTCCATATTTAATCAAAAGAAAAAATAGCACTGCTCACTTAAATGAATCTCTTCGCACTGAATTTTATTGACAAATGTCTAACTTCTAAAATGCAACCAGTTTCAGATGTCAAAATAAATTACACCTACAACTAACGTCATTTAACTGTGAGCCGCAGGAACTAAGTTTATTAAATATATATATACTAAATAAATATATACTAATATATATATCATTATTAAAACGATTATTTATTTATTTCAAGAGAGAGCATATATAATTGATACAATAAAGTCCCGACAACAAGATCGTGCTGTTGGTTCAAAAACATCGATTATCAAAACAAGAGTATGACGTTTTATTTGATTCTTATTGCATTTAAATTAATAATATTTATTACAATTACACCGATGCTGTTGATACAATAGCATTTGATTTTTCGTGTACATTTCTATCGAGACTGATATATCATACAGTCATATATCGTACATGCACATACACGTACAAATAAATTTATGACAGTGTGTACAGAGGAAGAAGATTATGTGCGTGTCGAATGGGATATAAGTCCGTGCGCGATGGTCGATGTTCTCAATCGCGCAATTATGTGCTTAGCACAGACACGAACCGCCAGAAAATGGATGTAGAATGGACACGCACCAAATTAAAATGGATGTCAGGAACGTAGTTCCCAGTCAAAAATGGATGCAGATGGCGCTCCCAACTGGGCCGAGAATCGGTGTCGGCCAAAGCATATGGCATGGCCGCTCTCAGGCTTCTCTCTGCTGTAAATGGATTGGTTGCTTTTTTCTCGGATCTAGATCTTGGACTGATTTTTAACATCGTGGACATCAAGAAGACTAGAAACAGGAGGGTCGACTCCGTCGAGATAACATGAAAGCGGATGAGACAGAAAGCGACGATTGCTAATGCCCCCACTCCTGCGTGATACTCCTCTCTCTGTCTCTCAGTCGTTCTTTCTTTTTCTGTTTGAGATTGCGCATTGCATTGGAAAGTTCATGTTATTTATCGTGTTTAAGAAGGTTCCTTTGCCTTCTTGATCATGTTTGTTTACATAGTTTACGTGTTCATCCAGTGAAATTTGAAAATGTCAAAAAGGTTTTGCTGCATTGAAAACTATAATAATTCATCTGATAAAGAAAATCTCGTACTCGTACATTATTCAAATTCTCTGTGGTATGTATTGATAAAATATAATGTAAAACAATTTTACAATATACATAATTTATCATTTGTATTTAATTTGTGCATAAAACATTTATGTTAAATCTTATTGTGTCTCAGAAATCGGAATATTTTGACATTTGGCTAAATGCAGTAGGACATAATCTAAAAAAAGATATAAAGTCACAAATTTATATATATTTGTAAAATTCGTTTCAAAAAAATCTTTCACAAAGCTTCCACAAAGCTACAAAAAGAAACAATACAGTTATTTACAAAATTAATAATTTTGGATGTCGTTTTCACATTTTGGAGGATCCTACTGCATACAGGTTAATTCTTGATTATAGGTAAACTTTTACCCGCATATTGCAGTTGAAAGTAATTATTAAGAAGTTTGCAAGATTATTTTCCACTCAAATAAATGCGATGCAATCACTTTGTTTTACAGTAACCCATTGCGTGTTGGGTAGTTCTATATTCCTTAAGTTGTTTTTTGCATGCAAAAACAAACTATTTTCTGTAGAGTTACCCATGTTTTTATTTAGGCTAGTATTTAAACAACGGTGGAAATAAACCTCTGCAGCTCCTTTTAATGTTAATAATTTACTGTAAACAAAACATTAATTATACTCCGATTTTGATTGCAACAAAGAAATTGTTCCAAATAAAGTAAAAGCGTCCAATTATTGAATAATACATGCAGTGTAGTTTGGGTCATATGTTTTTAAATCTTACATGTTTGCAATTATTTCTTGTTTTCCATAAAGAAGCGTTGATTTTATGTACATAAATACAGCTGTCAACGCAGCTATTCTAGTCCAGAAAACGTTTCTCTCTGTTCTATTCTTCTTGGGTTAGAGTTTACATCCCCACGTCACAACTACAGTACACATGCGCGAGGCTGAAAACCTGCGCGGCGTAGATTTTCTTAGCGTACGTCGTTTTCTGCTTCATCCCCACCACTCTAGTGGACCCTTCTGTTTTTAGTCTTCTTGGTGGACACAAGCTCTTAAGGTGCCAATACATGGGATCGTTCCAGCGTCGAGCGTTAAAGCGTTAGCCAATCAACGTATCAGGTCCCAGAAATATACTTGTAGTTTTTGCGGAAAATGGGACGTTGATTGACTACCGCTTTAACGCTCGATACTCCCATGTAAAAGTACCTTCAGCGACACGGAGAAATTTGACTATATAACCATGGACTGCTAGCCGCTAACTTGTGTCTACAGCAAAACGTCTGTCAACATCTGCAGCGCCGCCAAGACCAAACAACGGGTGTATATCAATTGGACACGGGGCAATTGGACACAGTCCAATCACAAGTCGCTGTTCCAAGGGACCCTACAAATGTCTCTAATCACACGGTGCTGTGATTGGCTGTGTCCAAATGCACCGTGTCGAAGTGCACCGCTCCCCCAAACAACGGCTATTACGTAAACTATCACATATTTGTGATTTCTATTTTACAATGTGAAAGATATTTTGGGTGTGTGTCCGTGCTCATAAATTGCTGTTATCATTAAAATACATGAAAAATATATTTCTTTAATCATTATAACAGACTTTTTCATTTTTTCTTCAAATAAATTATTACATTAAAAAAAAGTTATACAACTTTGCTATAATATAAGAATCAACAATTTTTAAAGTGACAAGAAAGAAAATCTGATTTGCAAGGAAAATATAAAAACACAAAATAAGATATTTATATAATTTTATACCAAATTTTTATTTATTATATTACATAAGAATATATAATATTTATGTAGTATTTATATAATATATTTATATAATAAGAAATATATAATATATGAATAAAAAAAAATATATATATATATATTAAGAATGTTTATATAATATATATGTAATATTATAAAAAAAATATGTAATATTATAAAATATTATAAAAAGAACGTTCAACATATTTTAAAACATTATTTAAAATACCGTCATTTGAGATAACTTGGAACACCGGGGTAACTTTGAACAATTTGCAACGGCTTACAAAAACATGTGGCATCGTTAAACGGGTAGAGGTAGAACTTTTATATCAGCGATACAAAAGTTACCCCAAATGACGGTATATTATTGTCCTTGAAATAAAATAATTTTTGTCAATTTATGTCTGATATATTGACATTTTTGGCTCATTAATTTTCCCTCATAATTCATAACAATTTTAACATAATTTCCTATAATTAATTTTGTTATAAAGTATTTGTGGTTTTTAAGAAAGTCTAATGCGTATATTCATAGTTAGGCCTTATATTTAAGGATTCTTTAAGTTCATCTTCAGATACTCTATAGCCAATAAAATGATTCGTAGTGCACTTGAAGATGAACTTAAGGAAGCCTTAAATATAAGGCTTGTCTATGAATACGGGCATAATTATTTTTATTACTTCTACTATACTATTACTAGAGACAACTATAACGGATACTGGATTGTGACGTGGCAGCCGTGGAGGCGCCCGTCTCAAGAATCCCGTACCGAATTAGCGAGAATGTTTTTCGCGGGTCGCGTCGCTAACGGTTTTTCGAGACCTTTCCGAATATCGCGTTCCGTCGAATGTTTATTGTGAAGGTCTTAGAACAAAGCGAAGAAGCGATTTTTGCGAGCGGAGCAGATGCGAAGGTCAGCGCGTCCCGAATTTTGTGCCCCTCGGCGTCCCTTGCCGGCCACCAGGACGAGGAGCGGAGGACATCGAGGGACGAGGAAGCAGCGGCCGACAATTAGCGAAGCCCTTAATCAGGTGAATCGCACTCTCGTACTTTTGTGATTAAAATATTTTATCGCAGATTATCGCGCGCTCAGAAATAGCGAATATTCTATCGCTGAGAAATTACCGTAGAACACAGTATCGCGCTTAAACGGATCAGCTGTGTTTACTTTTAGCGAAGCAGCCGTCGTGAGAAACACGGCAGGAAAAAACGGAAGAGCCGAGAGAGGCAACAGACGGATTCACGATGACAACAGTGTCTCGAGACAAGAATACCGCAATCTGCCGATTCTCGATTACCGACCACCATAGGACGAGAGGGGCAGCGACGAGGGAGAATCCGCGAGGATACGTGATCCTCCCAGAGAAAATCAGCTGACAGCTTTACCGCGACTACCGCCGCGAACAGAGCAGATTTCCGCAGCGTGAGCTATCTCGAGCGCCGAACGAGAGAGAGTGAGATCGGGAGTGAGAGAGAGAGAGAGAACGAGGCGAGGGAGAAAGAGAAAGTGGAGTGTGAAGACCAGGGAGAGCGGAGTGACAGAGGAGGAGCGGAGTGAGAGAGAGAGAGCGGAGAGAGAGAGGATCGCCGCCGCTGCCGTCACCGCCGCCGTCGTCACCGACATCGCCACCGACTTAAGGGCCGTCGTCGAGTAATGTAAGACCGACCATCTGCTCAAAATTTATTTGTGTCGCGTATCGACTCGTACATTATCGTATCTCGTCCGCGGGGCGGTCGCGATTAAGAAAAGGCTCGCCCGAGGAAATCGTCCTCGGGCTTCGCGTGGCATTCTCGCGAGCAGTACCGTCTCCCGAACAGCGTTGCCGTTACGACCTCATATCGCGAATTAAATATCGGGACGTGCGAGAGTCCCCAAATAAACGTACTTCTCATTAATGATGTCAAGTTGATTTCGCCTTCTCCTAACCCATCCCGTCTCCGACTTTAACCTCCTAGGAGCTACCGGTCCCAACGGTTCCGGGACGCGCGATTTTCGTGATAATTATCGGCTCTCGCGTTTATCGAGGTGGTGCGGCCTTTCCGCATCTGGCGCCCAACTCTCGTGTGTATCTTAGCGGCGTGTTCTGGAGCCGACGGCAATTTGTCGACGCGGCTAACAGGCGACTGTCTGCCGTCGCTCGCGAAATTACGTTCGCGAGTAGCGTCGCAGGACATATGAAATTATCTTCTGATTGGTTCGCCATGTTTATACTATTTCCGTTGATTTTAAAATACAAGACATATCAATTTTAACTTTTAACACAGTTTCAAATGTTTAAAAGTTAATAAATACTTCTTCATTGTAATTTGTATATATTTCATTATAATGTTTTTCATTGTAATTTGTATACTTGTTAATATTAAAATGCCAAATTGTTCACACAAGTCACATTGATACACGATGAACATTCAGAGGCAGATATGGTGTCCCTCGGCGGGCCCGTATAGGCCTGTCAAATAGTCAAAAGCGACAACAGGCATATACGGAGGGCGTACTGTACGTCTTATGTACAACGCGAGAGAAGCGAAGAAGGCACGTAGGGGAAGTGGTGGAAGACATTTCGATGTTGCATTTTTTTCGCACGTCGTCCGATCGAGAGAGAAAACATCAGCAGACGTTACAGTTGTTAGTAGTGTCCTCAATAGCTGTCTCACTCGGGTGTATATCAGTTGGACACGGGGCAATTGGACACAGTCCAATCACAAGTCGCTGTTCCAAGGGACCCTACAAATGTCTCTAATCACACGGTGCTGTGATTGGCTGTGTCCAAATGCACCGTGTCCAAGTGCACCGCTCCC
>NW_022639728.1:152189-152676 GCF_010583005.1 Odontomachus brunneus
AGCGTACTCACCAGACATAGCGCCTTCTGATTACCACTTGTTCAGATCGATGCAGCACGGCTTGAGTGGTACACGCTTCCGAAATGTTGAAGAAGTGCGAGAATGGGTGGACGAATGGATTGCTTCGAAACAAACATCGTTTTATCGAGATGGTATCGCCCAGTTGCCAGAAAGATGGCAAAAAGTTGTAGAAAGTGATGGAAAATACTTTCATTGAAATAATTTAAATAAATTTTTTACAATAAATGCTTTTTCTCAGTATTTTTTGGGCGGAAACTAAGTTAAGGTCCTAATATTTTTACCCGCTAAGCACAAATCCTTAGTCCAAATTTGGTTACCGCGATACATTTTTGAAAACAATACATCGGAAATAATAGACATATTTCGTTATTATGAGGTCATTAAGATGCGTCCAGATGTAATATTGAGAAATTAAAATCTTTACAAAGAATGAATTTTGCCGGCATATGAAAAAATCATCTGATGC
>NW_022639728.1:152686-152757 GCF_010583005.1 Odontomachus brunneus
AGTGTCCTCAATAGCTGTCTCACTCGGGTGTATATCAGTTGGACACGGGGCAATTGGACACAGTCCAATCA
>NW_022639728.1:152767-153337 GCF_010583005.1 Odontomachus brunneus
CCCTATGGCTGTCTCGCTCATATTCTCTGCATTCAAGTTGAGTGAGTGAGACAGCTATTGAGGACACCACTCACAACTGTAACGTCTGCTGATGTTTTCTCTCTCGATCGGACGATGTGCGAAAAGGATGCAACATCGAAATGTCTCCCACCATTTCCCCTACGTGCCTTCTTCACTTCTCTCGCGTTGTACGTAAGACGTATAGTACGCCCTCCGTATATGCCTGTTGTCGCTTTCGACTATTTGACAGGCGTATACAAGCCCGCCGAGGGACACCATACATGCCTTTGAGTGTACACATAGCAGTCCTAACCTCATATCATCTGGGTAGCGATCATGAATCTTTCACGTGAACTTCATTTTCATTTTTCACTTTTTACTATAAGTTATTTCACATGAAAAGTGAACAATGAAAATGTGGAAAGCAATATTTATGTAATATAGATTGTTAAAATTAAAATGTAATTACAGTATATACAATGTAATATATAACACATTAATAAGCATTATACAATATAAATATATAGTTATAATATAATATAATAATACAATATGAGTAAATTTAATAAA
>NW_022639728.1:153347-153450 GCF_010583005.1 Odontomachus brunneus
CACTCAACACTTAAATGCAGAGAATATGAACGAGACAGCAATAGGGACACCGCGCTGTCTCTATATGTGTCTCGCTCGCTCTAGTATCCATGTATCACGCTTT
>NW_022639728.1:153460-155251 GCF_010583005.1 Odontomachus brunneus
GTTAAAATTAAAATGTAATTACAGTATATACAATGTAATATATAACACATTAATAAGCATTATACAATATAAATATATAGTTATAATATAATATAATAATACAATATGAGTAAATTTAATAAATGAGACGAACGTTAACCGTGAAAGGTGAATTCTCAAAAGGTAAAATATTTCACGTAAACTTTCAGTTTGCTCGTATATATTCTTCTTTACATGCAAATTGTGTAAGTTTCCATGAAAATTTCTAAGCATCAAGCGATGTGGTTTAAATGTGAAAAATAATATAATACTATACTCGCATATTATGGCTGCGTTCCGAAATTCACTGCTAGTACTAAAAATCTATAGTTCATGTTACGTATACTATAGAATTTCAGCACTGGCAGTGAATTTCGGAACGTAACCATGTACAAAGTGAGTAAAATTTCTTATAGTGACTTTAATTTTTATGGTTATACGACTATTGGCATTTGACATAAGAATTCTACGTCCATTAAAAATAAACAACGAAAGCCAATTGAAGCGTGATGACGTATAGACAGTGAAAGTATACCGACGAAGTTAAGATATGTATGCATCAGAAAGTTAAAGTGTAATATATTATAAATTGTATGCAATAAATAAAATGTAAGTTTATTTTATGTATCTATTGCATGTATTTTATGTATTATTTTATAAGAAATATATATTTTCTGCAGATTTATAATTTTAATATTAATAGAATATTTTATCTTTTCATAATTTATCCTCATAAGTAATCCCAGACAAGCGGACTTCCAAGGGACGTTCTAAAGACATCACTATGTCTTAAAAACATGCTGAAAAAATTTTAAAGATGTCCATTGCAAATTGGTGTTGTCTTGAGTATATTATAATATTTGTTTTACTTACAAATACTCATTAAATCTTTCATTTTTCACGAGTTTAGTGAAGGTTTTCATCTTTCATGAGTTCATTACAAAATTTTCACTTTTCACGAGTCACACTAGGGGAAAAGATTCATGATCGCTACCCTGTACTTAACTACACCAGTGCAGTAGAGTAGTAGTGTAGTATAGTAGTATAGCTGGAAAGAGCAAACTATGAGTTAGAGTGAAATAGTGGATATATCTTTCTTACTCGCAGGATTTAGCATAAACATGGACGGGTCTCATGTCGAGTCTCTTTTATAGTGTCTCTAACTATTACGTCTTTCCAATACGTATCACCATGTGATACGCGAATATTAAAAGCGTTTACATTGCTAACTCTGTTTTGCTCTACTGAGTTCCTTCTTTTGCCGTTGTTTGGCCCTGGAGGCGCTACAGATGTTGACAGACGCTTAAGCTGGTGGCACACAGAAAAACTTAAGCAGTAAAACGTAAGCAGTAAGCAAATTGACCAATCACAGTCATTGATTCTTCTTACGGCCCAAGAATCAACGACTGTGATTAGTCAATTTGCTTACTGCTTACGTCTTACTGTCACGTCCGGTGAAAACCCGGACCGTATTTTTCACTTTCGAAAAGAAACAACTCTCCAAAAAATTAACCTTTTCTTAACCCTTTCACCTTAACCCTCCCCCCCGAACAAGGGCAACCCTTCACCTCAACCCTTGCACCACCTCACCATCAACCCTTCCTCCGCCCACCGTCACACGGCATCTAAATTTTTCTAAGTCCCTTACTCCTAAATTTTTCTAAGTCCCTTACATCTAAATTTTTCTAAGTCCCTTACATCTAAATTTTTCTAAGTCCTTTACTTCTAAATTTTTCTAAGTCCCTTACATCTAAATTTTTCTAAGTCTCTTAC
>NW_022639728.1:157317-159201 GCF_010583005.1 Odontomachus brunneus
GCGCACCGGAAGATGCAACCCGCGAATATCGAGTAACCGCGATTACGTTTGATCCGCCGACGGAACCACCCAAGGTACCACGTACTTTCATTGGACACTCGTGCCGTTACCCCTTTTGATCGCGCGTATTCCCGGGGAGAACCGCGGAGGTTCGCTTGACCCGAAAATAGCGATCTGCCCCGCGCGACCGTCCGAGCCCCGCATCCACCCTTTGCGGCCGCGACCCGCCGGGACGTGACATTACTGCTTAAGTTTTTCTATGTGCTACTGCCCTTAGAATCGCCGTTAGCAGTCCATGGTTATATAATCAAAGGAGAAATCTCACCGTACGCTAGCGCCTTCTCAGTGGCCTGGTTTACATCGTGCACTTGAGGGAGCGTCCCGATTGACTACGGTACGATTGGACACAACCAACCAATAAAAAGAGTTATCTAGTAAATTACTAGGTCAAACCAATCATTACAATCTGTGTCTAATCGTATCGAGGTCAATCGGGTCCCACCCTGCACAAGATATGCGTAATAAATAGTAATTTTCTATTAGATAATATTACTATCGACAATGCGTATCAACGGCGACGCATTCAATCAATACAATACGTTTTATTGATGCGTATTATATCAGTTTAATATACCATTGTTTATATATATATATATATATATATATATATATATATATATATATATATATATATATATATATATAAGGTGTAGTAAAAAGAAATCCATTATTTTTCCAATAGCTGGCTTTAGTAATGTGTATCTGGCGTTGTGTAAGTGCGATCGGTTTACGCTAGATGGCATTAGAAAGATAAGATTTCGTACTAAAAAAACTTCTAAGACAGTTTTATGATTGTTTGACTCAGTATTGTTTGAGCGCGCGTTAAAGATGGACACCAGCAAAGAGAAAATACGCCATATTTTAGTTTTTCTTTGATAAAGGCGAAAACGCAAGCCAGGCAGCTGAAAATGTGAATAGTGTTTATTGTCTTGATACTGTAACAGCCAATCACGCGCAATTTTGGTTTCGTCGATTCCGTTCCAGTAATTTTGATCTCAAAGATGCACCACGCTCTGGAAGGCCAATTGTCGAAAATGTCGATAAAATAATGGAAATCGTCGAGTCCGACCATCATGTAAGCACTTTCGATTGCCTAGGAGCTAAACATTGCACAAAAAACCGTTTGGAACCACATGAATAAGGCTGGACACAAAAAGAAGCTCGATGTATGAGTGCCACACGTTTTTGAGTTAACGCAAAAAAATCTAATGGACAGAATTTCCATCTGCGAATTGCTGCTGAAGCGCAACAAAATTGACCCAATTCTGCAACGGATGGTGACTGGTGATGAAAAGTGGGTCACTTACGACAACGTCAAGCGAAAACGGTCGTGGTCGAAACGCGGTGAGCCGGCGCAAACGGTGGCCAAGCCAGGATTGACAGTCAGGAAGGCTTTGCTGTGTTTGGTAGGATTGGCAGGGAATCATTCACTACGAGCTGCTCCCCTACGGCCAAACTCTTAATTCGGGCCTGTACTGTCAACAATTGGACCGTCTGAAGGAATCAATCGCCCAGAAGCGGCCAGCTTTGGCCAATAGGAGAGGAATTGTGTTCCATCAGGCCACACACATCGATAGTGACTCGCCAGAAGCTCCGGGAGTTTGGTTGGGAGATTCTTATGCATCCACCTTATAGTCCGGACCTGGCATCAAGTGATTACCACCTGTTCCTGTCTATGGCGAATGATTTTGCTGGTGAAAAATTCGCCTCAAGAAAAGCTTGTGAAAATCAAATGTCCCAGTTTTTTGCCAATAGGGACAAGGGTTTCTATAAGAGAGGCATAATGGAATTACCTTCAAAATGGCAACAAGTTATCGAACAAAA
>NW_022639728.1:161779-162306 GCF_010583005.1 Odontomachus brunneus
ATGGTTATTGGTCCGATTATCGTTATGGGCTCGTTTTGGATTATGGGTTGCGTTGGGTTATGGTTTAAGTTATTAGTTAGTACGATACTTACGCATACGCAGTAATAATTATTTTTTTGAGGAAAATGTTAATAGGCATACCTATTTTTGGGTAGCGCTAAAAGTAAGGTTAATACAGTTAAAGAAAAATAGTGATTCCCATTTTGAAAAATCACTATGACCTTGAAATAACCTTGAAAATCGAGTTCAAGGTCAAGATCAGAGTACAGACAGGTGACCCCCTCGGCCCCCTTTAACATTTCTCTGAACCAATTTTACGTATTTGGCTTAAGTTCCAATATATTCAATTGGGAAATCAAAATTCGCAAACTTGACTTTCATTCGACCTTGCCATGATCTTGATTAACATATCATTTTGAACGTAAAATTTCCCGCTCTTTTCAAATCCGGGGTCAAAAATAGGTGTTCCCATTTAAAAAAATCACTTTGACCTTGAAATAACCTTGAAAATCGAGTTCAAGGTCAAG
>NW_022639728.1:162508-162714 GCF_010583005.1 Odontomachus brunneus
AACCAATTTTACGTATTTGGCTTAGGTTCCGATATATTCAATTGGGAAATCAAAATTCGCAAACCTGACCTTCATTCGACCTTGCCATGATCTTGATTAACATATCATTTTGAACGTAAAATTTCCCGCTCTTTTCAAATCCGGGGTCAAAAATAGGTGTTCCTATTTAAAAAAAAAAACACTTTGACCTTGAAATAACGTTGAAT
>NW_022639728.1:163070-163341 GCF_010583005.1 Odontomachus brunneus
GAAAGAACAGGAAATTTTACGTTCAAAATGATATTTTGAAAATTTTTTATATGACCTTCAAAGGTCAAATAAAGGTCAAATGTCTATAAATGGCTGTAGAGCTGTTTTTCTGAGTGATTATGGTTTTTTAAGATTGACAAGCGTTGGAGGAACTTTAAAAAGTAAGTGTGATACGCTATGACCTTCTTGACTTTTAAGTTAACTATGAAGGTCATTTGAAGGTCGAGGTGATTATTTGAAATAGGAATCCCTATTTTTGACGTTGGATTTG
>NW_022639728.1:163351-164838 GCF_010583005.1 Odontomachus brunneus
TTGGATTTGAAAAAGCAGGAAATTAACGTGAGTAAAGACACGTCTTCGCGATTTTCATCGCTCGTGTGAAATCCACCACACAAGGTGAAAATCGCTTTCTTGCACGGTCATTGGAGTGAGATATTCTTCTTACTTTTGGCATTACCCAGAAACAACGACGTGGACATAGTAAGTACTGTTTCCTTTGGGGTGCTTGATTTCCGTGAGTCCCCTTGCCTCTCACTATTACCTTGGTTACGCTACTAGTCAACCACGAAGTAACTGTTCGAAGTTGCCTCCGTTGGCTTGAAGACATAAATGTAAGCGTCTTTCGAAACTGTCTACAGTTCGTAGCAAGATTTCTCTGGGAATAGCCGCGCAAGCTCTATTATCTAAATAAGATAAGCCGATCACAACACAAATTAAAAAATCTTTCATATTTTGTGCGGTGCAAACTGATTGTTACTAAAATTTCTTTCTTATAATAAAATCGATAAAAGATAAGCAAAAAAATTATGAATTTTTCTCCCCCCTTTTGAGAAATTTCCACTCATGACATGAGTAAAAACAAAAACAACCGTAATTAGCTTTATCACAACTTTTAAACTTAGTAGCAACACAATTAAAAGTTGAATTTCTTAATTTCAAATCTGAGAAGCGCAAGGTAGAAATTTCACAAATTGTCATTTCGTAGGTTTAGGTTGAACTAACTACAATAGTCATTTTTGTTCTCTGACGTAGAAACGTCGAACATCAACAGGTTTTTTAGTAAGTGTTGTGATCAAGTTTTTATTTTTTTGTACATTAGTCGTTTGTATCGATATTTGTTAATATCTCATTAATTTGAGCAAAATAAATCTTGATATTTAAGTGAAAATAGTTTTAAAGAACTTCTTCAGAATGGCGGATTATCCTCCTAATGAAATCGTTGATATGATATTGGTTTTAGGAGAATGTCATAACAATTACGTCGCTGCATCAAGGCTTTATGCTGAACGCTTTCCTCAAAAAAGACATCCTACGAATGTAACCATCCGAAGTTTAACTGAGCGAGCTCGCAATGGACATTTTGTTCGTCAACGCCAACATCGTGAATACGAAAATGATGCGCGAGCTTTAACTATTCTAGCAGCTGTTCATCGTGATCCACATGTTAGTACTCGTCAGATCGAAAGGGAAATTGGCATACCGCAAAGCACAGTATCAAGAATTTTGAGAGCTTTAGATTATCATGCCTATCACATCACTTTGGTGCAAGCTTTAAGGCCACATCATATTTTAGCTCGTGTAAACTTTTGCCAATGGGCTTTACAAGTGATACGGAATGATCCTCATTTTTTTAGATATGTATTTTTTTCTGACGAGGCTAAACTTTATAGCGATGGACAGCTGAATAGACACAACTGTCATTATTGGTCGAACGAAAATCCCCATTGGTACAGAGAAGTAGACCATCAAAATCGATGGAGTCTCATAGTATGGTGTGAAATAGTCAACGGTTACCTCAC
>NW_022639728.1:164848-165186 GCF_010583005.1 Odontomachus brunneus
AAACTTAGCGACGGACAGCTGAATAGACACAACTGTCATTATTGGTCGAACGAAAATCCCCATTGGTACAGAGAAGTAGACCATTAAAATTGATGGAGTCTCATAGTATGATGTGGAATAGTCAACGGTTACCTCACTGGACCTTACTTTTTCGATCGGAACGTTGACAGACACAGCTACTTGGAATTGCTAAGAGACCACTTACCAGGACTTTTAGAGAATGTTGACTTAGCTACAAGGTTGCGAATGTGGCTTCAACAAAACGGCGCTGCGCCACATTATGCTAATGATGTACGTGAGTTCTTAAATGAACATCATAACGGCAGGTGAATCGGACA
>NW_022639728.1:165196-165659 GCF_010583005.1 Odontomachus brunneus
AAAATATGAAAGATTTTTTAATTTGTGTTGTGATCGGCTTATCTTATTTAGATAATAGAGCTTGCGCGGCTATTCCCAGAGAAATCTTGCTACGAACTGTAGACAGTTTCGAAAGACGCTTACATTTATGTCTTCAAGCCAACGGAGGCAACTTCGAACAGTTACTTCGTGGTTGACTAGTAGCATAACCAAGGTAATAATGAGAAGCAAGGGGACTCACGGGAATCAAGCACCCCAAACGTGAGAGGCAAGGGGACTCATGGGAATCAAGCACCCCAAAGGAAACAGTACTTACTACGTCCACGTCGTTGTTTCTGGGTAACGCCAAAAGTAAGAAAAATATCTCACTCCAACGAGGGTGCAAGAAAGCGATTTTCACCTTGTGTGGTGGATTTCACACGAGCGATGAAAATCGCGAAGACGTGTTTTTACTCACGTTAATTTCCTGCTTTTTCAAATCCAA
>NW_022639728.1:166436-172133 GCF_010583005.1 Odontomachus brunneus
TATATATATATATATATATATATATATATATATCCTCGATACTAAGATTATTTAATAGAAAGTTACTATTTAGTACGCGTATTAAGTGTACGATGTAAACCAAGCCAGCCGGAATAGCGTAGCCGGAATATAACCGGTATTCATAGACCGGTATTCATAGTCCGATCTTATATTTAAGATCATTTTAAGTACTGTCTTAAGATGTCCTGAGCCAATCACAGAGCCGTATTCGCATCTTAAGACATTACTTAAGACGGTCTTGAAATAAGATCGGACTATAAATACTGGCCATAGTCGGGTCTTATATTTAAGACTGTCTTAAGTTCATCTTCAGATAGTCTGTACCCAATGAAATAATCCATACATCATCTGAAGATAAACTTAAGACGGTTTTAAACATAAGATCTGACTATCGGCTCCTGCACACAGGACGCGGCAATTCTTGCCGCGCGATAGCCAAGCAATATGTTGTTTTTCCGTAAAAACTAGAAGGTTATTACGGAAAGCAGCATGATTGGCTGTCGCGCGAACTTCCGCCGCGCGGCAAGCATTACCGCATCCTGTGTGCAGAAGCTATATGAATATCGGCATGAAACATATTAAGTTTGTTCGAATTACTTGTACTATTCACATTTTTAAGGATCTTCGGGCCTTCACACACAAATTGACATAATAGTAACGTAAGTCGTACTATAAAAATGGACCAATTACAATCGAGTAAAAATAGTGACCTTACGGTTCAATGATACTCAAAGGTTGTGTTCTTTTATTTGCAACAGATGTATCTGAATGCATCTCGTGGATGCATCAAGATTGCACTTTTTAAGGTTACTTGTTAGTGATGTATTATCCCTAGAAAATAAATTTTCTTATTGGCTATTGGATCATCGTATCCCGACGTCAGGTCCCAATCAGTAATGTATCAGCATTGCCTTTATAAGAATTGTGAGAGAGAGAGAGAGAGAGAGAGAGAGAGAGAGAGAGAGAGAGGCAGTCTAATAATAATATCAAATAATATAAAAAATGTCATTAATTGAAATCGATTTAGTACATGGAATATGGCCAGTTATTAGAGATTTTGTAATATCGAAATGTTATGAACGATTTTGCAGTGGTAAGTAATTGCATTAAAATAAAATTAACCTATACGAGCTGTTTTCGTAAGTGTCACGATTGTTATCAAAATAATTTATTACACATACTTAAAAAATATACGAGGGTAGTCCCAGAAGTACCCGACCTGACGTATAGATGGCGGTTATTTGAAAAAAATCACTATGGCCGAAAGCATCAACCTTGGGTGTTTTCCAATTAGGACACGCTAAATTGCACTGTGTAAAATTCTTAATGGAACGTAAAGTGTAAGTTTAATTTCTGAAAATCTCAGTAGAGGGCATTTATTGCAAAGTGAGGGCTGAAGAGCTATAAGGTTCCGGTTTAACCGCTGTGACGAACAGACGTTCTTGAACTTGTTCAGACGTAATTTTTTTGAAAAGTGCCATGGAACTTTATCCAAGATCTTCTTTACTCGTCAACAATTAACATTTGAAAATGGTGAAAGGTCCTGCATAATCAAGACTATATACCAATTCGAAAGGGAGAAAAGAAGGAAGGAAGGAAGGAAGGTAACTTTTTTTGGAAAGTGCCTTGGAACTTTATCCAAGATCTTCTTTACTCGTCAACAATTAATATTTGAAAATGGTGAAAGGTACTGTATAATTAAGACTGTATACCAATTTGGAAGGAAGGAAGGATGGTTATTTTTTTGGAAACTGCCATGGAACTTTATCCAATATCTTCTTTACTCGTCAACAATTAACATTTAAAAATGGTGAAAGGTCCTGCATAATCAAGACTATATACCAATTCGAAAGGGAGGAAGGAAGGAAGGAAGGAAGGTAACTTTTTTTGGAAAGTGCTTTGGAACTTTATCCAAGATCTTCTTTACTCGCCAATTAATATTTGAAAATGGTGAAAGGTACTGTATAATTAAGACTGTATACCAATTTGGAAGGAAGGAAGGAAGGTAACTTTTTTTGGAAAGTGCTTTGGAACTTTATCCAAGATCTTCTTTACTCGCCAATTAATATTTGAAAATGGTGAAAGGTACTGCATAATCAAGACTGTATACCAATTCGGAAGGAAGGAAGGAAGGTAATTTTTTTGGAAAGTGCCATGAAACTTTATCCAATATTTTCTTTACTCGGCAACAATTTAAAAATGGTGAAAGGTTCTGCATAATCAAGACTATATACCAATTCGAAAGGGAGGAAGGAAGGAAGGAAGCATTTATTGCAATACTAAAAAATATTTTTGTAATCAACTTATAGAGGTAATCTAACTTTTAAAGATATATTTCTATTTTTATTAAGTAAGGATATATTTATATTTTAATTACTTGTTTTAATTGTATGTAAACTACATTTTTTATGTGAATTACAGATAATGAAACGTAAAATTATATTTTGTTTGCTGGAAACTGTTGAGACAAGCAGTGATAGCTAGACTACTTCAAGCAGTAACAGCGAAATAATGAATTGTTCGACAGAAAGTAATTGGACAGATGAAGAAGATAGACTTTTTTTTCCTCTCATTAAATATTTAACTTCGAAAGTGAAAGTAAGAAAAGTGGAAAATTACCTGGCAATTGTAGAATCTTAGACAGAAGCCGAATTCAAAAAACATTTGCGATTATCAAGAAGAACAGCTTATCAATTAATTCGTAAGAAAAATATATTATTTATAACCATTTAATAAGAAAAATGATCATATGAATGATATAATTTTAACTATAATTTTTATTTTAGATGAAATAGAACAATCTCATTTTATTCCGCAACATTCATTTGGGAGAAAACCAATCTCAGGAAAGCTGTGTTTTTTAATATTTTTGTGGTTTATGGCTAATACAGAGTCATTAAGAACAATCGCAGATCGCTTTGATGTTTCTATATCATCAGCATTTCGAGTTTTGCGAAGAGTAATAGTTTGGATTTTAACTAAGATAGATATTATTAAATGGCCCGAGGATAATGATCACATTTCGACTGTATGCGAGCTATTTTTTTTAAAAAGAGGAATTCCAAAAGTATTGGGAGCAATAGATAGCACCCATATACGCATAGAAAAACCTGCTCTTAATGCAAATGATTACTGCAATCGTAAAAAGTATTTTTTTATTAATCTACAAGCTGTAGTTGATTTTCAAATGAGATTTACAAATATATATTGCGGCGAACCAGGGTCTTTACACGATGCTCGTGTTTTAAGAAGGTCTTCTCTTTATAATGCAGCAAATGAAAATAGAGAAACGTTATTTCCTGAAAATACTTTTATAATTGGCGACTCAGCCTATCCATCGTTACCGTGGGTTGTACCACCTTATCGTGACAATGGCCGGTTAACACCGCAGCAAATAGAATTTAATTATATGTTGTCATCAACAAGAATGGTTGTGGAGAAATCCTTCGGCTTATTAAAGGGAAGATTTCGTTGTATACAATTTTTTACTGAATATAAACAAATCAATTTTATTACAGATGTAATTATGGTTGCATGTATTTTACATAATTATTGCATAAATGATAATGATATTGACATTGATGAATATTATAAAGATGATAATTGTAACGACGTAACACTTAGTAACTTTAATAAAAATATGGGTAATAGATTTGTGATCGATCGAAGAACAATGTTATTTAATGACTTATTTTCTTAAATCACAGGTAACATGTATGTAAAAGTTACAAAAATATAATCTTAGTTTTTAAATAGAAAATTATTATTTCATATTTCTTACAAGTGGTATATTGCATTACATATATTATAACATGTATATTATATGTACATATAAAATATATTAATACATAAATTATAAAAAACAAAAACAATGCTTAAGCCTCTTTTAATTTTAAACCTCATACAATCTTTTTTAAGTCTTGTAACTTAAGTTTTTTTAACTTATAATTTTTACTTCCCTCAAACTTAAAGTAATACTTGTAGAAATACAGTTGTATATATTAATAATAATACATTTATCACGCAACATAAGTAAAATTAAAGGAAAACAAAATAAAATTGAAGTAAAAATTATTATAATCTTGAATTTGCGGATATTATATCACCTAAATCACAATTTATTATATCATATAAATCATAAACTAATGAATAAAGATTAAAGAAAAACTAAATGTAAAACAACCCTGAATGTTTATATAAATCATAATATTTAAATAGCAATAAACTAAAAAAAAAATATGAAAGAGAAACTAAAATGTATTTTGTAAAATAATTTGCAAAGAATTTCAAAAGTTAAACAATAATTTTGCTTACGCTGCATCACTATCATCTGTAAAATGTTTATCGTTGAGCAACTTTTTCAATAAATTACATTTTAGTTTTTCTATGTCCAATAATTCGTCATGTCTTTTCTCTATTGATTTTATTTTATTTATCGCAATTGTTTTTTTTGCTTCTAATTCTTTTTCACGCATTTCTATCAAATGTTTTTTTTTTAATTTTAAGGCTTCTTTTCTGGTTTTTAACATTATTATTAGCATTATTAGCATTATTATTAGCATATTTTTGTTATGCTTTTCACGTCTGTTTTCGTCTTTCTAGTGCAGGCCCGTCAACGCCTCCTCCTAAGGTGGAGCATCCACCTGGAGGAGGCGACGGGCCACTCGGGAACGAGGGTCGCCGAGGCCATCCGGCCCTGTCTACAAGAATGGGTAGACAGGGTCCGCGGGGAGCTGTCCTTCCGGACGACGCAGGTACTTACTGGACATGGATGCTTCAGTGAGTACCTGCACAGGATTGGTAGGGAGCCTAACTCCCGCTGCCACTACTGTGGCGCTGAAGTGGACTCGGCGCAACACACCCTGGAGGAATGCCCCTCCTGGGATGTGGAGCGCCGAGTCCTGATTGACGTGGTGGGAGCGGACCTCTCTTCCCCGGCTCTCATAAGGGCCATGCTTGGGGGAGACGAGGGCTGGTCTGCCGTCACCTCCTTCTGTGACGCAGTCGTGTCACAGAAGGAGGAGTCGGAGAGGGTGCGGCGGGGCGAAACCGCCGCCCCCGGGGATGGGGCGAGGCACCGCAGAAGGAGAGCGGCGCCTCGCCTGCCCGCGCATCAGCGCGGGGTCGAGGGACAGCGCACTTGCGGACGGAGAGGGGACGCCACCGCTGGCGTCCCCTCCCCCGGGGTACCTGCGCGTGCGCCGCAGCCCCCCACATTACCGCCAGGCCCTCCTGACCAACGGAGGGCCCGGCGAGGGGGAGACAGGGGGCGCCTGGTCGGGCGGGGGAGACGTGCAGCAAGGCGCGCCTCCCCCCCCCGTGACAAGAAGTCAGACCAGGCGCCTCCGGGAGGGGGGCAGGGCGGCCGTTTCGCAAGGGCGGATTCTTAGGCCGCTCACCCCCCTCCCAGTGCCAGGAGGCTTCTGACCGGGAGGGGTGGAGGGGAACCCTTAGACCCCTCCGCCCCAGCAACCTCGGTCGGGAGCGTGGGGGCGGGCCGGGTCCGGCCGGGACCGGACCCGGCCACTAGCGCCCCCAACAGGTGAGGTGTGACCGGACGGGGGGCCCCACGTCCGGTCATGGAGGATAGGAACAGCGGGCCGGGAGGGAATAATCCCTCCCGGCCCGGGAAGGGGGCGGGGTTTAGGTTTTTTTCCCCGCCTCCGGCTGAAAGCG
>NW_022639728.1:172143-172879 GCF_010583005.1 Odontomachus brunneus
AAGATCAGTACGCGAATCAAGGAACACCAGCGATGTACCAAGTATGGTCACTTTACTCAATCAGCCCTAGCTGAACACTGGATGGAGACTGGACACTCCGTACAATATGAAAAAGCCACCAGATTGGCTCCCTCACAGAGTTATTTTGCCAGAAAACATCGTGAAGATCTAGAAATTTTGAAACATCCCAACAACCTCAACCGAGACAAAGGTATGCAAGTAAACTCTATTTGGCATACTGCCCTCCCGGTTTTTTAATTGACCAGCTGATCAATTAAAATACGCTGATTGGCTGGATTCAAGCCTCGTCCCCTACTCCCTAAACACCATCTACACAAAGGGGGGGGGAGGGGGGCATATAAGGACTACCTTTACCCAAGGGAGCTCAGTATCAGAGTTCTCAGCTCTGATGATGCAAACTGCAACGTTTGCGAAACATCGGCATATCGCTGATTCAAGACACGGCTCCATTCCGGAAGCTATACCTAGACATTATATTGTATATATAATTTTCTAAGCATAAATTTCTGAGCATGTATAAAATTAATTTTATATAGTATTTCTTACTCTTATACGAAGTACTGTCGCTGGCAGTATCTGTAAATAGAACATTGTCATGCATATATATTGGGTTAGCCAATAAGTTCGTTCGGTTTTTTTGACTGGTATAAAATACAATTTATTTAATATACAAAATATATACTAATATATACTAAATATATACTAAATATATACT
>NW_022639728.1:172889-175486 GCF_010583005.1 Odontomachus brunneus
AGTACTGTCGCTGGCAGTATCTGTAAATAGAACATTGTCATGCATATATATTGGGTTAGCCAATAAGTTCGTTCGGTTTTTTTGACTGGTATAAAATACAATTTATTTAATATACAAAATATATACTAATATATACTAAATATATACTAAATATATACTAAATATATACTAATCAATAATGTATTGACCATTCTTTTCTATGACTTCTTGCCATCTTTTTACCAATTTCATAATCCCACATTCATAAAACGTCTGAGGTTTACCGGCAAAAAACTGATCCAGTTGCGTTTTAACAGCTTCATTATTAGCAAAGTTTTTCCCGTTCAGAGAATTTTGCAGCGACCGGAACAAATGATAATCAGAGGGTGCCAGGTCCGGTGAATAAGGAGGGTGAGGTAAAACATCCCAGCCAAGCCTTAACAATTTGTTCCGAGTAGTTAATGAAGTATGGGGTCTGGCATTGTCGTGGTGGAAGACGACTCCTTTTCGATTTGCCAATTCTGGACGTTTTGAACGTATTGCTTGATTCAATTTCGTTAATTGGGAGCAATATACAGTTGAATCGATCGTCCTGTCTGATGGTAAGAGCTCATAATAAATGATACCTTTATAATCCCACCACACTGAGAGCATAATTTTCTTCGGGTGCAATCCTGCCTTCGAGGTTGTTTGTGGTGGTTCACTGTTGCTTTTCCATGATCTTTTACGTACTACGTTATCGTAGACGATCCACTTTTCATCTCCCGTAACCAACCGCTTAAAAAATGGATCGTTTTCTTGGCGTTTCAGCAGCGCGTCGCAGATGGAAATGCGAGCGGTTAAGTTGGCCTCGGTCAATTCGTGCGGCACCCAAACATTGAGGCGAGAAACGTATCCCAACTGACGCAAATGGTTTTCTACACTTGTATGGGATATATTAAGTGTCGTAGCAATCTCTCGTACTGTTTGCGATGGATTTTTGTCGACGGTATTCTTTATTACAGCTGAATCAATCTCTGCTAGATGACCAGAACGGGACGCGTCACTAACGTCAAAATCTCCAGAACGGAATTTGGCAAACCATTTTTGACACACACGTTCTGTTAAAGCATCGTCCCCATACACATTACATATCTTTTTATGAGCTTCCGCAGCTCGTTTGCCTTTTTTGAAATAAAAAAATAAAATATGGCGAAAATGAACGTTCTTTTCTTCCATATTTGCAACCGTGCAGTACGCACAATACTCTGGTATTAACCGGCGTATGTTTACAAATAGGTTAGGTGGAACGTCGCTTTTCAGCTGCGCAAGCGCGTTGTGCGATAACGCTGTGGAAAAGAGATAGCAGAACGAGTAAATCTACTCCGATTAAAAAACCGAACGAATTTATTTGCCAACCCAATACTTCTTTTCCAAGGAAACAACTATGATCAAGAACATGATCCAACGAAGCAATTGTATTGTTACAATGTTTACATGTAAATTCTGAAAAAAATATAATAGAAAGTGTAATACATGCTTACAGTGATAATAAATAATAAAATTTATTTTGTTTCTTATTTTTAACTTTTTAACATCCTACCAATAATTTCTAAACTAGAATCCATTATCTATTCCTTAAAGCTTCACAACTTTTTAAGCTTCACTATTTCTTAAAGCTTTACAAAACTTCACTATTTCTTAAAGCTTCATAAGTCTGTCTCTGCTAGGTTATGTTCAAAATCATAATTGCCACAATTTAAATATAAGATTCCTTAAAACATTGGTAACACTGGGGCATTTTACACGCTTGTACTTAAGTTTTTACTGTGTCGAGCAGTGTGATACTGTGTCACAGTTGGAACACTTTGTGTTGGACACAGTGTTGCACTGTCATTTGTGTACCTTGTTGGAAAACACCCCTTATAAAGCTGAAGTTTGAAGTTTCAAGACGCTACGTTGTTTAGTATTAGTTTGGCAGCGATCAATAGTGAACTCTCTCAATACATTTGTAAACATGGAGAAAATTGGTCATCGTTATGTGATACAATATTTTCATTTCAAAGGTCTCAGTCCAACCTGATATCAAAAAGAATATCAAAACTGAGCTAGATTTTACTCTGGGGGAGTCTGCTCCCTCGTTTACAACAATAAAATATTGGGTGGCAGAGTTTAAAAGAGGCCGTAAGAGCTGCCAAGACGAACATCGCAGTGGTCAACCAAATGAGGTGACCACGCCAGAAATGGTGACAAAAATCCACAAAATGGTATTGGATGACCGTCGACTGAAAGTGCGCGAGTTATCTGACATAGTAGGCATATAAAAAAGTGCTGTACATCGCATATTGACTGAAAATTTGGACATGAAAAAGCTGTGCGCACGATGGGTGCCGCGTTTGCTCACAATTGAACAAAAACAGCGTCGTGAGGATGTTTCAATCGAGTGTTTGACGATGTTTCGCAGTAATAAGGCCAAGTTTTTGCGTCGATTCATAACCATGGATGAAACATGGGTTCATCATTTCACACCTGAGACGAAAGAACAGTCGAAACAATGGACTGAAAGGGGAGAATCGGCTCCGAAAAAGGCGAAGACAACTCCATCGGCTGGCAAGGTTATGGCATCAGTTTTTTGGGAT
>NW_022639728.1:175749-176130 GCF_010583005.1 Odontomachus brunneus
ATATATATATATATATATATATATATATATATATATATATATATAATTACTTTATATATTAATAGAATTAATTTTTATTTGTATATAATGCAAATAGCATAATTATAATTGCAAAGAAATAAGTTAAAATAATGTTAGACACAATATTTGTTTCTTATTTGTAGTATCGTATGACATGTTCGTATAATATCGAATAACATAATCGTGAACATTATTAGCGCTGCCGAAACGCTTCATGCAGAACCGCTTCAACCGTGCTACAACGAGGAAGCGGATATGCAAGTGCTGCGCTAAGCACCACCTTGCACATTCCGCACTTCAGACTTTGAGCCGGAACGTACCGGACCATTACCAATGTAACGCTACACTCGCGGCTCGTAT
>NW_022639728.1:176140-176491 GCF_010583005.1 Odontomachus brunneus
ATAAGATTCCTTAAAACATTGGTAACACTGGGGCATTTTACACGCTTGTACTTAAGTTTTTACTGTGTCGAGCAGTGTGATACTGTGTCACAGTTGGAACACTTTGTGTTGGACACAGTGTTGCACTGTCATTTGTGTACCTTGTTGGAAAACACCCCTTATAAAGCTGAAGTTTGAAGTTTCAAGACGCTACGTTGTTTAGTATTAGTTTGGCAGCGATCAATAGTGAACTCTCTCAATACATTTGTAAACATGGAGAAAATTGGTCATCGTTATGTGATACAATATTTTCATTTCAAAGGTCTCAGTCCAACCTGATATCAAAAAGAATATCAAAACTGAGCTAGATTT
>NW_022639728.1:176501-177409 GCF_010583005.1 Odontomachus brunneus
TGAAGTTTGAAGTTTCAAGACGCTACGTTGTTTAGTATTAGTTTGGCAGCGATCAATAGTGAACTCTCTCAATACATTTGTAAACATGGAGAAAATTGGTCATCGTTATGTGATACAATATTTTCATTTCAAAGGTCTCAGTCCAACCTGATATCAAAAAGAATATCAAAACTGAGCTAGATTTTACTCTGGGGGAGTCTGCTCCCTCGTTTACAACAATAAAATATTGGGTGGCAGAGTTTAAAAGAGGCCGTAAGAGCTGCCAAGACGAACATCGCAGTGGTCAACCAAATGAGGTGACCACGCCAGAAATGGTGACGAAAATCCACAAAATGGTATTGGATGACCGTCGACTGAAAGTGCGCGAGTTATCTGACATAGTAGGCATATAAAAAAGTGCTGTACATCGCATATTGACTGAAAATTTGGACATGAAAAAGCTGTGCGCACGATGGGTGCCGCGTTTGCTCACAATTGAACAAAAACAGCGTCGTGAGGATGTTTCAATCGAGTGTTTGACGATGTTTCGCAGTAATAAGGCCAAGTTTTTGCGTCGATTCATAACCATGGATGAAACATGGGTTCATCATTTCACACCTGAGACGAAAGAACAGTCGAAACAATGGACTGAAAGGGGAGAATCGGCTCCGAAAAAGGCGAAGACAACTCCATCGGCTGGCAAGGTTATGGCATCAGTTTTTTGGGATATGCGTGGGATAATTTTCATTAATTATCTTCAAAAAGGAAAAACAATCAACAGCGAGTATTATGCGAACTTATTGCAGCGTTTGAGTGATGAAATCAAGAAAAAACATCCGCATTTGGCGAAAAAGAAAGTGTTGTTTCATCATGACAATGCACCGGCTCATATGTCCGTTATTGCGATAGCCAAAATCAATGAGTTAAAA
>NW_022639728.1:177419-179409 GCF_010583005.1 Odontomachus brunneus
ATATTATTCGCGCCTCGGCGACCGTTCGGCAGATTCGGCAAGACCCGACAACTCACTACGAAACTCTAACATTAAATGGGCGCCAGATACGGCGATCTGTACCCACAAAACGATCGGTCACAAAGCACTAAAGGGTTGGTCTCGCCGACGAGTAGGACTCGTCATCCGCCCGAACGGCTGGCACGAACGACCGGCAGCTCAGCTTTACTCGCGGTAGAGGGGCTGGTTCGCGCGGGAGCGGTGCACTTGGACACGGTGCATTTGGACACAGCCAATTACAGCACCGTGTGATTAGAGACATTTGTAGGGTCCCTTGGAACAGCGACTTGTGATTGGACTGTGTCCAATTGCCCCGTGTCCAACTGATATACACCCGGTTCGCGCAAGGTCGGAGGTGACGGGATAGAGTGGCGTTGAGGACAATTAAGTGACCCGCAATCTCTTTTGACAACGTTTATTGTTCGTCACATTTACAAGGTTATTATTCGGCAGAATTCGATAACAAACTGAATCTTTGTTCACGATCGCGACAGAGACATTCGGCAGCGCGAGTCCGTGTCGTGATCTGCGGAGGTCACGACGGCCACATAAGCGTTTAGAGGTGTGCCCGCTCGGCAGCGTAACACGGCAGAGGTTCGGCGGTTTTACCAACTCCCAGGTGATCTTCAAGCTTCTCCCGAACGCGTGGGAGGGACGCGAGCCCTCGCCCTCGCCCGGGAGGACGGCCGGATCCCCGCCCGTCGACGCCTCGACCGCTCCGCGAAAGCATCAAAATAACGTCCTCGTCCCTTTCGGAATGGACTCACCAAAACTCCAGCGGAGCGGGGGCAGTCGGTGGCTGGCAGCGGCGGTCCCTCCGAGCTCACACAAAAATGACCGTTAAGGCGGCAGTGGTCTTACGCGTCGAAGGTCGAGTCGTCGTCTCTTTGTCGTCCTTGTCTCGGCTCTGCGGATGGCATGTCCTTCACACTGTTTTCCGTGCTATTCGATATCGGCGACAAAAGCTCCCGAACGGTCGTTGTCGTCCCGTTTTATTTCAGGTGTTCAAACAAACTTCCGACAGCTCTCGGACTCTCATTGGCGGGATATATCCCCCATTTCCGATTTCTGACTCTGTGCGGCTGTTTTCGTACGTCAATCTTAGGGGGAGCGGTGCACTTGGACACGGTGCATTTGGACACAGCCAATCACAGCACCGTGTACTTAGAGACATTTGTAGGGTCCCTTGGAACAGCGACTTGTGATTGGACTGTGTCCAATTGCCCCGTATCCAACTGATATACACTATGCTTGCTCGGCACGTCTTGTCCGCTATTTGCTGCAAATTTGTTATCACATATTGCTCGGCACGATTTGCTCAGTTTATGCTATCAATATGCCGTCATACTACTAATGATAGCTTGTCCGGTTTTTGTCAGCAGTTTGCTATCACACTTGCTAACAGGTCGTGTCGCAATATTGCACACATTTTGCCGACATTACTTGATATAGCAAATCGTGCTGCAATTTTGTCGTTATTCTGCTGATAAAACTTGCAGCACACTTTGCCGAAATTTGCTTTTGGCACGTTTGGCTATCAGGGGAGTAATTTTTCCGAATCCTTGCAGTCGTCATACTTATACCATTTTCCATTTTTGCGGTAAGATATTGCCGTATAGTGCTCTATGGACTCTGTTAATTGTCTGGTGTGAACAATCGGAGATTTAAAATGTATCACTCCATTTAATTTATATGTTTTCTCTATGAAAGAGAACTTAAGCTCTTGTGGGATGTTTCGTAGCTCGAGTTGTTGTTCCTCCTTATATATATCATATACTTCAAGAATAATAATAGGACCTGTGAATTGGATTATTTATGTTAAATAATACGAGAAGATGCACATACGTTTATGTTAAAATAAAAAGAAATCTAATGAATTATCAGAATACCTGTATAAGAAACAACTGTTGTTTCTTGGCCATTACAACCCTCTTGGCAACACGGTCGTATT
>NW_022639728.1:179419-182600 GCF_010583005.1 Odontomachus brunneus
GTACCTCATTTCTCGCGACATCAAGAATAAGTTTGAAAAATATATTCTTACTTTCTTTAAGTATAAAGTTTTTTATACGATCTTTATCAAAGTAAATGGTAATAAAAAGTTGCAAAACACTATCAAATGAGCAAGTATTTGTGAAAAAATATTTGCGGTTTCCTATTGTGATAAATTTTAATAACATGTTACCACCGTTTTTTAAAATATGTATTTTTTCTAGTTTTTCTAAAAAAAGGTTTTGTTCTAAATTGCCCCGTTGAAGGTATCTGCCTCTGAGAGATGGTTTTGACGCAAGTCCTCTCCAGTCTTCTATCTCTCTGGTAGCCAGTATCTCTATGGTTGTTCCGGATCTCTCGCATCTTTTACAAATGCGTTTCTGACCATAACCCTCCTCTTCGATAGGCGTAGAACACATTTCCAGAGCATGGACAGCATTTCCACAAATAACGCATTTGTGGGCTCCAGTAGGTGTGTCTCCATTTGCACAAGCGGGACATTTCAAATTATTTATCGTAATGATGTCGCTGTTGCTTCTATTGCATGTTTCGGTTGCAATAACATCATCAATAGATGGACTCTTGTTTAATAATTCTGATGCATCTTCGTCTGCTGCACTTGTCCTTTCTGAATCGTGTACGTGAGAAGCTGCATTCGCTAATTTTACGCGGCCGCTTATAAATTTAATATGTTTTTTTACGAAATCGTCAGCCCGCATTGGTGTGGTCTCGTTTCTCAAAAATATGTTCTTTATTATATTAAATTCTCCTTCGACCGATGCACTACTTGCTGGGATTCTTCCGTAACCGAACTTGTCGCGACAAATGCAAGACCATAAGGGAAAGAATTTCATATCCTCCAATAATTTACTGGCCAATGCGGGCATATAGTGTGCATTTTCACGATCACCTATGTCGTTGATATTTGCTGTTACTCTATTATTAATTGTTTTTGCCCACTGGTACCATCGGTTTGTACCATCTTCTTCATCTTTGTTGTTGTCATCGATATTTCAAGATTCTTCTTCTGTTAAATATGCTACTGCATCGTCTGAAGTGAGAAAATGCTTCATTTTATTTTTAAATTTTTCACATTGCGTTGATTTATTTTCTTCGGTGTATCCTTCTGTTTCGCTCTGAGTGATTATTAAAATAGCCGTTAATATTTCTTCTGCCATTTCGACGTTGCGACACATAATTAATTGCCCAAGCATGAGTAAATAAAACTTCTTAATTCTTGGTCTTATATTATTTAAAAAGTTGCTGTATCTTTTTACAAAATGGGCAATATCGATCCGTATATAACATATCGGTACCTTTTCTTTTTTACATGCATTGGAGTAACTTATCATTGTTAGATGTCCGGTGAAACAACGAATCGCTGCCGTTATAAGTGCTCTAGAAAAGTCACATGTAACCTCTTTTGGATAAGGTGCGCCTGAACGTATCCATTCTGCCAGCCAAAATTGGATAGAATTTGTATTGTGACTCTCCGATAGCATTTGGCATATAGGGAAAAGGCCGGTATTTTCGCAATTGACGACACAGCTATAGATGAATATATGTCTAGAATTTGAATTATCAGGCCTTTTGATACTCCTTATTATGCTTCCAGTGGCGTCGATATATATGGAACCAGATCCAGAAAGTACTAGTGTCGTATATAAATTAAGTTGGTAGTTGGACCAGTAATAAATAAAAAATGGATTCATACTCAGGTTCTTTATTATGTCTCGCAAAGATCCTAGTTGCATCAATAACAACGCCTTGAGGGGATCCTTATCCAAGTGGTTTTCTTCATAGATTTTTTTCTTTGCTGCTCGTAAGACGTTAGCGCTGAAAAAAGTGTGGAGGTTCGATGGTATCATTAGAATTCATTAAATCTTCGGCCATCTCCACGCGATAAGCCATTGCCGTCGTTTTCTTCAATTTTTCTGCGATTGCTTCTCTAATTGGACGTCTGAGGTACCGTTTTCCGCATTGTCCGTCACCACCTTCGATAATTGTGCAAGAGATTGTTGTTGTTAAATTATTTGCTGACGAATTATGTATGTCGCACTTTATGACGGCGCCACATTTACAATTTCCAATTGCATTCCCTCGTTCTGCATTGTGTGACAGTTTATGATTTTTAAAGTTAAACCCACAGGAAATTTTAATTGCTTCCCAAATTTTTTCATTAAATTTGTGTTGCCAGATTCCAGATTTTAATATCGTATACTCTCGCACGGATTCCGGTTTACCTTTTTCTCGTCGTCGGTATGTTTTACACATGTTTTACCATTGACCAAAATTCTTCTTTAGGAATAGTAATTATAAATGTTCTAATGCTATTATTATGTGAGTCGTGTCGGCTATAGTTGTTGATCCTATGCTTGACTCTGTGTTATTTAATGAATTTTCTATTAATTCGTTCTCAGGATTTATCGTAGGAGAACGATTCATTGGTATATCTCTTATATTATATTTATTACATGTTACAAACGTATATAATGATGGAGGAGTTATAATATGATCCAATTCTGTTGATATAGTAATCCATATAGGATCATGTTTTGTGATAATATTATATGTTGTGGTGATAATTGTGTCTTTATATTCTAAAATTTTCTGTAAAAACAAATATTTATTTAATTTCGCTGGTCTTCCCACACGCATCTTGATAATATTTCACAACTTTACAGAAAACTATAGAAAACTACACATACGTGAATAATTTACGCAAAACGGAATTTTATTCGCGACGAAAATACGTTTGCTACGATGTTGGTCTCACGAAGGATACATTACGTATGAAGAAATTTCGTTGTCGAAGATGAAACAGTTGCATTGTCGAAGATCGTCGTGTGCTTGTCCGCTCAGCGCGGAAGAGACTTCGATCGCTTCTTTAGATGGCAACTGTTTCATCTTCGACAACGAAATTTCTTCATTCGTAACGTATCCTTTGTATTTTGTAAAAAGATACAGCAACTTCTTAAAAAATATAAGACCAAGAATTAAGAAGTTATTTACTCATGCTTGGGCAATTAATTATGTGTCGCAACGTCGAAATGGCAGAAGAAATATTAACGGCTATTTTAATAATCACTCAGAGCGAAACAGAAGGATACACCGAAGAAAATAAATCAACGCAATGTGAAAAATTTAAAAATAAAATGAAGCATTTTCTCACTTCAGACGAT
>NW_022639728.1:182610-183797 GCF_010583005.1 Odontomachus brunneus
AGTTTCCACATACAAGCTCCGTGCATTAATATTACGTAGTATTTTTGACACGTCAACATTACGCAATAATTGTAATTTAATAAATTGTGAGGTCACGGTTGCTTTTTTTGTGTAGACGATTATTTGAAAAATATCCATCTTTTGAAGAAGTATCTAGATGTAGTAGCGGTTGTCTCCCTAGGAAGAAAATATTACCCATCGTACAAGTTGAACTGGAACATCTAAAAAATAAAGAATTTACAACAATGGAAAATGCAACTTTTATTCAAGGAATACGACCGTGTTGCCAAGAGGGTTGTAATGGCCAAGAAACAACAGTTGTTTCTTATACAGGTATTCTGATAATTCATTAGATTTCTTTTTATTTTAACATAAACGTATGTGCATCTTCTCGTATTATTTAACATAAATAATCCAATTCACAGGTCCTATTATTATTCTTGAAGTATATGATATATATAAGGAGGAACAACAACTCGAGCTACGAAACATCCCACAAGAGCTTAAGTTCTCTTTCATAGAGGAAACATATAAATTAAATGGAGTGATACATTTTAAATCTCCGATTGTTCACACCAGACAATTAACAGAGTCCATAGAGCACTATACGGCAATATCTTACCGCAAAAATGGAAAATGGTATAAGTATGACGACTGCAAGGATTCGGAAAAATTACTCCCCTGATAGCCAAACGTGCCAAAAGCAAATTTCGGCAAAGCGTGCTGCAAGTTTTATCAACAGAATAACGACAAAATTGCAGCACGATTTGCTATATCAAGTAATGTCGGCAAAATGTGTGCAATATTGCGACACGACCTGTTAGCAAGTGTGATAGCAAACTGCTGACAAAAACCGGACAAGCTATCATTAGTAGTATGACGGCATATTGATAGCATAAACTGAGCAAATCGTGCCGAGCAATATGTGATAACAAATTTGCAGCAAATAGCGAACAAGACGTGCCGAGCAAGCATAGTGTATATCAGTTGGACATGGGGCAATTGGACACAGTCCAATCACAAGTCGCTGTTCCAAAGGTCTCCTACAAATGTCTCTAATCACACGGTGCTGTGATTGGCTGTGTCCAAGTGCACCGTGTCCAAGTGCACCGCTCCCACAGAGCAATATATGACGGCAAACTGATCACAAAAGCCGAGCAAGTCGTGCCAAATCTCATGCAACATAT
>NW_022639728.1:183807-184505 GCF_010583005.1 Odontomachus brunneus
CTACATGATTAGGAAGAGTTCAATAATAAAAGCCACTGGTGTCATCTCTAAAAGACACAAATAGCATTTCATAGAACTAAAAATTTTAACTAGGATAGTCTATCTACTGATGATGAGATATGCAGAAAATAAACTACATCACTAGTTATATTTTTTGTCTAACTATTAGGTAACTTATGTCCTCATTAGGAAAAGTGATATTGCCTAGCAACTAGTTTGGTTTTTTACCATAATTATGTTGTTTCTTTGATCTTATTATTAGTTAATATATTGCATATAGCTATTCGCAAAAGCGTACATTATTGGTTCATCACTGTCTAGTTACACTAGCTAATTCTGAGTATGTGTCTATTGGATACAACTTTATTATATAATGACTAGATTCTCATAAGGTGCAAATTCTACTCGGGTAGTTTTGGCCTGTTCATAGCCGGCACATCTTGTTCGATTTTTGCCGTAAATTTGCCATCACGCCTTGCTCGGCACGTCTTGCTCGCTGTTTGCTGCAAATTTGTCGTCACACGTTGCTCGACACGTCTTGTTCGGTTTTTGCAGCACTCTGCCCGCAAATAATTTTGGCATGCTTTGCCGACATAATGCCAGCATAATGGTAGTATACATGCTGCAAATTTGCTGCAATCTTATGATTGATTTTGCCAGCAATTTGTTGGCATATTGCTGACATTTTGCTATCAGGG
>NW_022639728.1:184515-185271 GCF_010583005.1 Odontomachus brunneus
CGTATGTGCATCTTCTCGTATTATTTAACATAAATAATCTAATTCACAGGTCCTATTATTATTCTTGAAGTATATGATATATATAAGGAGGAACAACTCGAGCTACGAAACATCCCACAAGAGTTTAAGTTCTCTTTCATGGAGGAAACATATAAATTAAATGGAGTGATACATTTTAAATCTCCGATTGTTCACACCAGACAATTAACAGAGTCCATAGGGCACTATACGGCAATATCTTACCGCAAAAATGGAAAATGGTATAAGTATGACGACTGCAAGGATTCGGAAAAATTACTCCAAGATAATTATAGCGCATGCCCGCATATTATTATATATTCCGTATAATTATATTTAACCACTAATTATTTTTGATCACTTCTAATTTTTATTTCCTATTTTTAATTTTTTAATATTTTTACTTTTAATCGTTAGTAGTAACCAAAAAAATAGAATAATAGAAAATAATAGAAATAATAGAAAAAAAGATATATACTCTCTCTGGTCAAAAATTTACAATTGTGATGGTTGCGTTTTAAAAGGTTAGAGATTGTATATGTATTTTTGTTTTGTTTAAATAAATATATATAACATATACTATGTTGTTTATCATATGTATTTATTTTTCCCCTATGTGTCAAAATTTTATCAAATTTAAGCGCAGAGAAATGGGACATATATAACAAATAAATATATATATACATATATAAAATATAATATAAATCAACTTACCACAGATGAAAGTAGAGATCCAAC
>NW_022639728.1:185281-186245 GCF_010583005.1 Odontomachus brunneus
ATATATATATATATATATATATATATATATATATATATATATATATGTGTGTGTCACGCGGCTTGTTCCATTACCATATTTTTTTTACAATCTTAATTTGTTAATTAGATTAATGTATATTGTCTCCAATGATAATCATTGTTATGTATGCATTATATTAAAAGTTATACGAGTTTTTAAATAAAGTGGCATCTACAACTACTTTATAACGTACAGTAATGTACAGGTTATTTTCATAACTCTTTATATTTATGATAAAACAATGATTTATTTGTTCTATAGATAAATTATTTGTATTTTATAGTAAATAAATAAAAAAATTCTAAATAAGTGGATATAAAAAATGTCGATAGTAAAAAAATTTCTTTTTAACTAAATTTATTTTAGATTTATTAAAGCTGTAGCAATGTTTTTCTTTATGTTCTGCGTTCTGCTAAACGCAGTAAATGGTTGCGTTCAGCAAAGAAAGTGATTACTAAGCGCTCAATAAGCTCTTGCATCTGATTGGAGTATGTTTTGCGATCTGAAAGAATATGCCAATCAGATGTAAGAGCTCACTGAACGCTCACTGATCACTTTCTCTGCTGAACGTCACCAATGGCTGCATTCAGCAGACTCAACAGTTGCACAACAGTTGAGTAATTTGTCAATGTAATTGGTCTAGATTTAGGGATCTAATAGCAAGAACCAATAATCGTTGATTGCTCATTGAGCGCTTTTTCTACTGAATGCGCCCAATGGGTACGTTCAGTGGAACAAGTGATCAATAAGTATTTAGTAACTCATACAGCACAAATAGCATTTTGAGCATGAGATTCTCAGTATATTGCAAATATATGTAGATAACTTATATTCTATGAACATTCGAAATATGTACTGTAATATACTGACTAATGTACTGAAATGTTCCTATGTCTTCCATCGAAGCTGACTCAGTATATACTGAGAATTTTACTTGTTACAT
>NW_022639728.1:186255-190591 GCF_010583005.1 Odontomachus brunneus
TAAATGGTTGCGTTCAGCAAAGAAAGTGGCTGCATTCAGCAGACTCAACAGTTGCACAACAGTTGAGTAATTTGTCAATGTAATTGGTCTAGATTTAGGGATCTAATAGCAAGAACCAATAATCGTTGATTGCTCACTGAGCGCTTTTTCTACTGAATGCGCCCTATGTTTTCTGAACGCAGCCATTGTCAGTATATCAATAGAATATTTTGAATATATTACTAGAAGTATATTACTAGAATCTATTGAAAATATATTTGGTATATTATGAGTATTTTCATAGAATATATCTAGAAAAAAAATACCTACAAAATATTTATAAAACATTTACAAAATACTTATAAGATTTATTTGAATATTTTTAAATATTTTTGAATATATTTATATATTTACCAAAATATTTCATAAATATTTCTATGATCTTAGTTTCAATAGATCATAAATATTTATCATAAATATTATAAGAATATTTATTAAAATATACATTTATATACTATTTCCTCTTTTCCTGAACTTTTCTTAAAATTTTAAACTATACGTTCTTAGTTTTCACTTTATATTATTTCACACGCTACTTATAATTCAAGTTAAACTATACTTCGAAGATTTGCTTACCATTGCCGAGATTAGAACCCGAAACCTCTTGGTTCTTAAGTCGTTCACCTTACCTACTATACCACTGTCACTTTGACTGAGAGACGCTTTGTATTATATACATATAGTATATCGATAATGTACGAAAATAAATAATTTATTTAAAAGAAGAGAATAGATCTCTTTAAATGTAAAATGTATGTTTAAAAAGTATATGTATATGTAAAAAGTATATTAAAAAAATATTTACTTTGGTTTAAAAGTAAATAAAATACAAATAAATCATTTTGTAAATTTAAATAAATTGTTTTCTAATAATAAAAAAAAAACTAATTTGAAACACGATTTAAAAAAAGATACTTTTAATATTAGAAAATAATTTATTTAGATTTATAAAATGATTTACTTGTATTTCATTTACTTCAAAAACCAGCAAATATTTATTTAAACACAGTTTTTATATTTTATAAAACTAATTTTCTTCTTGTAAGGAAATCTTTTTATTCCTAGAAATTCATAATTTTACAGCTTATTTTACAAATTAAAAAAATATTACGATTATTAAATTTCGATTTTCTTATTTCTTCATTAATTTAATAAATATAAATCGATATATTAAGGTGGTATAATATTCATAAAAAAGACATATTATATCGATTAAATGCGTTGATATACATTGTCAATATTAAAATTATTTACTAGAAAGTTACTATATAGTACGCGTATAAAGTGCACGATGTAAACCAGGCCATTGGCCAAATTATTTTTCTATCGGAACGCACTCTAAGTCCCGATCCACAATAAGTGTAGTAAGCTTTAAGTTTTAAGAAATTGACCAATTACGATTGATTATTCCTCTATAATTCGACTATAATTGGTCAATTTATTAAAGCTTAAAGCTTACTACACCTATTATGGATCATGACTAAGGGTCGATTGTTCCAACCTCTTGGTAAGCTACCTAACAGTTCAATTATGTATCTATCCCTATCCAACTTGAAGAAAAAAACGAAAATAGATATATGGTTTAAAGCGAGAAGCACACACTCTTGCATAAAAGCATAATGCATAACGCATAAGAAAATTGACCAATCAGTCCTTCATCTGCATTGTGACAATAAAAATGAGGACTCTGATTGGTTCATTTCCTTATGCGTTGTGTATTATATTTTTATGCGAGAGCGTGTGCTTCCCGCTTAACTGTCAGGTAGCTTACCAAAAGATTGGAACAATCGGCCCTAAGGCTGGTATATACATGTGTCGAACGACAAGCTTTTCAGATACGTTCATTTGTTGGTAAATAAAATATTTCTAGGGTCTCTGTTCGTCAATCAATGAACGTATCCGAAAAGCTTGTCGTATGACACATGTAATATCAACCTTAAAATCGCTCAGTTCATGATTATCCAAGGAGGGAACTTCGATTTTCTCATATACCGTTATTCCGTTATTCATTTATTTACTGATAGTGTTATTGCGAAGATACCTTACAGAAAAAAGTGTTGTTACTTAATAATAACAGATTATTTAATTAAAAATGTACGCATTAATTAAGTTTTCAAGTTATACGTATGACGTGAGGCTAACTTCGTCTATTAAAAGATTAGACGGTGATGATTGTATTGCTCGATATCGAAATGGAAGATACAATGCAAGTTTAATAGCTATAAATGGTAATATGTAATTAACAAAGAAGTAGTTGATTTTATGAATTATTTTTTAACAAGTGAATTTTAATTAATTATGGCTTCATTCTGATATTCACTGTCATTACTGCAAATCTGCAATTCATGTATATGTTACGTATATTATAGATTTACAGCACTAGAAGTGAATATCTCGGAACGCAGTTTATATTTGTAGTAATTTTATCTATCGTTGCTACTGAACTTGTGTTATTTACGAGAACTATCGATTGTACTTTGCTAGAAACTTATTTGTTAATATTACTATTTGGAATTTCTCTTTATCAGAGAAGATAATAAACTACAGTCTTATTTACAATAATTACAAAAGATTAATACAGTTCAAGATGTTATTGATCCAAATATGAATAAAGTATGTAATGATTATTCTAATACAATTCAGAATTACAGTGACTGTATCTTGAAAACAGTGCATAAAAGTGATAAAAGTAATACTTTTTTGAAAAAAAATTGATAACTAGAATATAGGGCTTGATATAGGCTTTATTTGAATGATCTTATGAAAATGAAAGAATAAATCGTTCAAAAAATCTTTTTTTCGTTTAATTACATGCGGTTATACATAGAAAAATAGATTACAATATGTTAAGTAGAGAGATGGAGGAAGAGAAAGAAAGAGAAAGTGAGAGAGAGAGGAGGCAATCTTTTAAAAAAGAGAATGACCTCTCCACACACCCACACGCACACACACACACTTAAAGAGAGAAAAATATAATGATATATTTTCTATACATAATCCAAACAGATAAAAAGTGGAAGAAATTCCACACAGCAATATTATAATAAATAAATTATCAGCAAAGCACAGCAGATAATTGTAACTAATAATAGAAGTCCAATAGCAACAATCCAGTAAAAAGTATGACAAATAGTTTAATAAATACTAGTAAATGTTTCAACTTTTCACTCTATGATATAGGTTATCATACGACAACAATTATAATTCAAGTCAATATAATTCAATCAAGCAATGTAAAGATTCCACGTAGACGTGGAAATGTGCCCAGATCATCTTCATACATTAGTTGATCAATTATAATTGCTATCAATAACTTATCTTGCAGAGTAAAAGGTTGAAACACTTGTATAAACTATTTACTATTTATTTAACTAACATATTGTGTTTGTTTTACAACAGTTAATTGTTTTTTTAATTAATAACATATTGTGTTTATTTTTAGATAATGAAGCAATTCTTATTGACATAAAGGAAAATATAAATAATAATTTACCTAGGTTACAACTGGAGAATATTTCAATTGACGCAAGAAGTATCCATATTAAAGTTATAAATTCACAAGATTTATTAGTAAAAAATATGGGAAACATTGATATCAGAGAAGATAATAAACTACAGTCTTATTTACAATCATTACAAAAGATTAATATAATTCAAGATGTTACTGATTCAAATATGTATGAAGTACGTAATGATTATTTCAATACAACTCATAATTACAGTGGCGGCATCTTGAAAACTGTGCATAAAAGTAATAAAAGTAATATTCTTCTAAAAGATAATATAGAACTGCTTGATATAGAGCAATTAGAACAATATAATGAAAGTAAAAGTATAAATAGTTCAAAAATAAATAATTTGTGTCCTATAAATTTAAATAATGGTAAGAAATTAATCTTTAAAAATTTAAATGCTTTATAATTACTTCCTATACCTATACATATATATATATATTTCTCAAATTTTTATAGGTAATATAGAAAATAGCGATGAAGAAGAAACAAATGTTGATAAGGATAGTGATATGATAGATTATGAACCAAGTGAAAGTAATTATACTTCAGATGATATAGAAATTTCAGAGATCTCCAATAATTCAATGACAACTTCTAAACGTAATAGTAGCAATACTTTTTCCTTTTCTTCTGGTAAAAATACAACAGTAAATTCTTCTCTCGATATATCTATGAAATTAAATAAACCAGGGTTTTCTGCTTGTGATGATGAACAAATGCATGTTGAGTTATCAAAGGGTCCTAAAGGTCAAAAGAAAAGTAATTTTTGTCTTTTTTGTCAT
>NW_022639728.1:190601-193284 GCF_010583005.1 Odontomachus brunneus
AAAAAAAAATGAAACGTAATGCTACTGACTTTGCTCCTTGTATAAAATGTAAAGGTTTTTTTTCCAAAAATAGTATTAGACATCACTTTAGAGTTTGTAACGAGAAACAGGGTATATGTGTCAAGTCAACTTTAACATTAGCACGTAAAATAGTAGGTCGTGTTCATAAAGATGCTTGCCAACTATTACGAGATAAAGTTTTACCTGTAATGAGAAAGGATAATATAGTACGTCTCATTAGATATGATTCTCTCATTATAAATTATGCTAATAAAATGTGCAAAAAATATGCTGTACAACATCAGCATGACATGATAAGAGCTCATCTTAGACTTCTAGGCCGATATCTCATTACGTTGAAAGAAATTAATGCAGAAATTACAGATTTTGCTTCACTTTACGATCCGAAATTTTATAATATAGCAATCAGAGCAGTAAATATACTTGCTGGCCTTGATGAGACAACAAATACATATAAAACTCCTAGTGTAGCAACCACACTTGGTACATGTATTAAAAAAATAGGGCTAATTTTAGAGAGTGAATGTATTAAGCAACATAATAAAGAGAAAAAAGAGCATGTTCATGATTTCTTGTCTCTTCTTGAAGAAGATTATGGTTGTACTGTAAATAGGATCGTATCAGAAACTATTATTTCAAACAAACATAACAAAAAAGTAATTCTTCCATTAAAAACAGATATATCCAAGTTAAATCAATATGTGATAAATTTACGTGAATCTTCATATCAGAAATTACAAGAAGAATATATATATGAAGCATGGTTAAATTTAATAAAATCGACTCTTATTAGCATACAAATATTTAATCGACGTAGAGCGGGTGAAACAGAACGATTATTGATAAATGATCTAAAAAAAATTGAAAAAATTGATGAAGGTGATGAACAATATCGACAATTACATCCAGAAGAAAAGGAAACTGCTATAAAATATAGACGTGTTATTATCCGTGGAAAACTTAGAAGATTTGTCCCAATATTATTGGATTGTGATATGCGGAAATGTTTAAAAACTATCCTAAAGTACCGAAAGAATGCTAATATTTCTAGTAAAAACCCATATGTATTCGGAGTACCAGGATATAATCTAAAACGTCATAAATATCTTAGGGCTTGTACATTAATGCGTCAATTTGCTCATGAATGTGGTGCTAAACAGGCAAACACATTACGTGGAACAATTTTGCGAAAACATATCGCAACAACATGTGCAAATTTAAATTTGCCTGAGAATAAAATAGAAAGTTTTGCAAATTTTATGGGACATCACGAGAAGATTCACAAGGAAATATATCGTCAACCTGTGGCATCAATCGATATCTTAGATATGTCTAAAGTTTTAGAAAAAGGACTTAGTATGCCTAACAAAAATCCTAACATTAATCGTGACACTACAAAAAGCGGAAATGACCAAGAAACCGACATTAATAAATGGGAAACGCCCCAGAATTCTAATGGTGACATTCAGATAGATAAGGATTTTGATATGCCCAAAGGTAAAGATATTTTATCCTTATATTATTCTATAATACATATATTTTATAATATATATAATACATAAGTATATGTATATATATATATTTTTTTTTCTCTTGATTTATAATATATATAATGTATAATATTGATTTTAATAAAAAAAAGGTATAGTAAATTTTGTCTAAAATATACATAAAACTAGAAGTTTTATTATTTTTAAATATAATATCGTGTGTCGTGTATGTGTGAGAGAAAGAATAAGAGAACACATTAAAAATAAATAAGAGTTTAGAATATTTTGATATAAATACATATTTCAGAATTCACTGTTAAAAATAAATGTCATAATGTTGAAAATAATTAAGTTTCAGAAACAGAAGCAAGTAATAAAAATCAACAAAAAGTGGTTACCTACTCTAAAAAGAAAAAACGTTCAAGTAAGTAAAAAAATATCTTTTTCGTTATATACAAGGTACTTAAGTAAGTTGACAGAAGTTTAAAAAATGTAAAAAATGTATAAAATACATCGCACCGAGAAATAGGGCCGAAATTATTTTGGAAAGTATCATGTAAAATGTCGGATTATTACAAAAAAATAGATGTACAAATACGATGCGGTAAACTCTTTACCATTTTGAGTTGAAGCTGTCGAATATTCACGTCGACTGTCCTTGTTTGATAAGTTCTGAAGCGAGAATTTGCATGCCAAAAATACTTGGGGTATATATTGGAATAAAATTGCAGTAACCACCAAATATATAACAGTTATATAAATATTAGTATAATTTCCTATTCAACAATGTAACTTATATAATGTGTATTATATAATTACATTGTAGAATAAGAAATTATAATTAATAATTATGTAATTGTTATATGATGTTCACTAGGATATATAAATAAAACGGATATATAATAAAACGATACTTGTGCACTATTCAAAAATTGTAAAATGTTGAGAGAGAAAGAGAGAGACAGAGAGAGAGAGAGAGAGAGAGAGAGAGAGAGAGAGAGAGAGAGAGAGAGAGAGAAAGACGATGCGAATAAGCTGAGGAAGGAGCCTCCGGAACGAGAAAGAGGAAAAGACGACGTTGGAGAAGAAGAAGAAGAAGAAGAAGAAATAGGAGAAGAAGAAGAAGAAGAAGAAACAGAAGAAGAGAGGGAGAGGAGAAGGAGGAGGAGGAG
>NW_022639728.1:193520-196280 GCF_010583005.1 Odontomachus brunneus
AGAGAGAGAGAGAGAGAGAGAGAGAGAGAGAGAGAGAGAGAGAGAGAGAGAGAGAGAATACTTCTTTCATCGTGACAATCAATAAATTGCTGTAGAGTTCACTTAATAAATGATGAGAAAATATATATTAAAACCTATACATATATAAGTTGCATGTCACATTAATTTTACAGCTATTTATTTGTAGCGACAGTAAAAGTAGAGTGTTCGAAACATTTTATAAATTCGCTGAGTCGTTCACATAATTTTATAGATATATCTTTTTATTTCGACATATAGCGCAAGAATTTTATGCATGCAATTTATTACTTTAGACGTCATGAAACAAGGACAGCTAACAAAACTACTGAGAAGGACTCTACTGAACACAGGACGATTGGTTACAGCCAACGAAATTGTTTATTTAATTAAGGTTCAGATGAATTTGAGTAATATTATTGTGTCCAATCGTACTGTGGTCAATCAATACGTACCTCGGTTACGCAGGAGCTTTAATTAATAAAGATATTTGTAATAATTATTATTGTCATAAATAATGTAATAGGTAAACAATAAAAATTTTTATTATTAAAATTATTTAATATAACTTTTATATAATAATTAATATAACTTTAATATAATAATTTTATATAACTTTGTGTGGGTCTATTTAAATAATTTTATATACAATATTTTTAGCATCACCATTTGGAGGAACAAAGAGAATTCGTTGGAACAAAGAAGAAAAAACGTTAATATACAATAATTTCCAAGAATGCTTTGTTACAAAAAAATTACCCTCATTAATTCGTATAGAGCAATTTAGATCACAAAATAAATGTATGCGTATGCGTAGTGCAGCAGTTATCAAAACTTGGATATATAATCAAATTAGAAAAAATGAAAAATTGTCTATGAAATGCAATGTGGATAATACAATTATAGAGGAAGTTAAAAAAATTTTTACTAGGTATATTAGTAAACAAACAATACCTAGTGTAGATGAATGCATAATTGCATATAAGTCAAACAATTTACGAATATTTAGCCCGGCAGATATACAAGATATGATTCTTAAGGAAATACATCATGATTAAAACAAGACGCATATGCATACATTTTTTTTAGACCCATATAGCACAGAAGCATGCAATAACATTGCTGCAATAATTCTGCAGCAATATTACTGCAAGCTAACATTGGCTTTTATGTTGTATGGGGAATTATATCTAACTTTATGATGTTAACGTACTTAAAATTTTTACATTTTTTGTAACATTAAGTTTATATATTATAATATACGCTCTACTTTATATTAAGAATAGTTTCCTTCAATAGATGTACATTCTGTTTATTTTTTATCGATACTAGAGGATACAAGACGCATACGCATACATTTTTTTTAGACGTTATGACCCATACAGCACAGAAACATGCAATAACATTGCTGCAATAATTCTGCAATGTTGCAGCAATATTATTGCAAGCTAACATTGGTTTTTATGTTGTATGGGGAGTTATATCTAACTTTATGATGTTAACGTACTTAAAATTTTTATATTTTTTGTAACATTAAGTTTATATATTATAATATACGCTCTACTTTATATTAAGAATAGTTTCCTTCAATAGATCTATGTATATTCTGTTTATTTTTTATCGATACTAGGTATCTATAATATTCTACAATATTATATATTATACATGTAATAATTTTATTTTTGAACCGAAGCTGGAATCGTTTAATTTAAAATCTTTTTTGTAATTATACATTACATAACATATTTGTCAAATTTTCTTAAGAATGTGTTTCTCTAAATATATTTTTACTCACAAAAAACGAGCAAATAAAAATTGGACGTAATGTGCAATGCGTGCGGAGCTCTGATGTAATAAAAGAACCAAAATGTTTTTTTCATCTGTCCAAATGTTTTACTTTAAGACACAAATTATCTGATTTGAATATTAAAAAAAGCTAATTATATAATTTGTTTTATAATATTTAATATAGATAGCATAAATGTACAAACGTTATAATATAATATTATATATATTTTAACATATTTTACAATTAATTTTTCCTACCTCCTTGTATATCTTTGGCAAATAGTTTTCTTCAACCACATAGATAACTCCTCAGTATATGTTTTTTCAGATTTACATGCAACAGATATTGTATATACTGTCAATCTTGTACGCTCCATAAATTCTGCTGTAATTTCTTGTGCTATCGTTTGAAACCTTACGTCAAAATAGGGATACCCATTGATACACACATAATCAAAAAATTGATCTTCTATATTCAATAAATCATTGTTTCTCGCAGACCACCAATTATTTTCTGGAATCTGTTAGGATAAATAATTTTAATTTTGTTAGTATATCGATATACACATAATTAAGAAAAATTGTCACAGATCTATTTCAAAGATATTTCATGTTTAACAACATAATTGAACAAAGTGAATTCCTCGGCTAATATATTATCAAGTACGTATACAACTTCCAAGAAAGTGCAATATCAAGTTTCGGTCGTGACCCAAAACTAATCCTAGAGCTCGGCAAGTATTCAATCGTATCTAACATAAATAAATGTAAGATATTTAACAAGGAATATTTATTTCTAGCAAACAGACGTACGCGCGCTTACACGCTTTACCAAAAGCAGCGGTGTTATTCGTAATATTATAAACCACTAATTTCAGTAGAGTGATGCGTGGAGGTAAATACTTTGCGAATGAAATCGATACCTTTTTTAAGTGCCGTAAGAAAGCAAAGAAT
>NW_022639728.1:196652-201204 GCF_010583005.1 Odontomachus brunneus
ATCCTTGTTCGAGTCGCGCTGGGAACCGGTAGCCGTTTAAACCGCTCCGCAAAAATATAACTGAAAAACGGGCTGAGGTGCGATTACGAACTCGAAAGTGAGACAGTGCCTCTGCCTGTTTACAGTTTTTGTGCTGTCGCTAACAATAGGTCTTGCGGATATCGTCTCGCGCGAGACGAGATCGCTTGCCCGCGAGCCTTATCGCGGTGACGTCACCGTGTTGATTTCGCGAGCCCGCGTGTGTTGTGATTCCGCGCGAGTACCGTTAGCAAAGAAATAGAGCAAACAGCTGATCTGTGTGTTGGTCGTCGCGCAAATATTATCGTGCATTTAAAGTTCGTGTGTATACAAGACCGAAATTCTTGAATACAATACGAGAGTGCTATCGGCTTTGTTCACCTACGGCTTTCGCTTAGCGGTAGAATTAGTCTTCCGCTATCGATTAAAATTTTGTTCTCGTTGGTTGGTTTGGGAGTGAGTGCGATCGCGAGGGAAGAAAATGTCGGACGATCTCGATGCATGGACCGCTGGTCTGACCAGTGACCAGTTGCACGAGCAATTGGAGGAGCGCGGATTGACGACGACGGGAACGCGACCGGTCTTGAGGAACCGCCTCGTCCGATACGAGCGGGGTCCGCGGACGGAAGCGGAGTCGGCGGTCGTGTCACCGACTACCGAAACCTCTGAGGGTGAGGAGTCGGAGGCGCGTGGAGGCGACCTAGATATCGGAGTAGAGGTGACCGAGGGGAGAGGCGCCGTGCCGCGCGTCAGAGGCCCGTCAGGGAAGAGGCCGCGAAGGCGGGGAAAACGTGCAACGGAACCGCGTGCAGCCGTAACGCGCGCAGGGGAGATGCGTGTCGCGGAGACGCGCGCGGTCGACCCGCGTGCGGGGACTCCGCGAGCTGTCGAACAGGGCGACGCGGGGACGCGCCCTGGTGCTCCGCGGATGGAGGCGCCGCGCGCCGCCGAAAGTCCACCGCTGACTAAGCGACACGTAGAGGAGAAGCGCACAGATCGCCCGCGAGCTGCCGAGTCGCGCGTCTTGGAGACGTCGATCGACTATCCGCGAGCTGCCGAGTCGCACGTCCTGGAGACGCCTGTTGACTACCCGCGAGCGGTCGAGCCACGCGTCGCGGAAACACGCGCTGGCTACCCGCGAGCTGCCGCCTGGGGATCAGTCCCAGGAGAATTCGGAATTCGAACACCTGAACCGACGCCGCGCGTACGAGGGGGTTCGTCAGCTGCCGATGCATACAACACCATGCGGCGGTGGAACCTGAAATTTGCGGGGACGCGCGGGGAGGACGTCGAGGCTTTCCTTCTCCGAATCGAGGAGGGACGGGATCTCGTGCCGGTTGGCGACGACGCGATTTTCAAATGTTTACCATTCTTTTTGTCGGGGATCGCGTTGCATTGGTTCCGCGCGAAACGGTCGCAATGGTGCTTGTGGAGAGAATTCGAGGCCGCGTTGCGAGCGCGTTTTGGTGACCCCGACTTCCAGTTTGCGCTCCGCGATGAGATAATGCGACGCACTCAGGGTGAACACGAGCCGGTAGCCGACTTTATTACGTGCATGCGCGCGTTGTTTGATCGTCTGAAGCCACGGTGGGGAATAGATGAGCAATTAAATTATGCTCATCGAAATATGTTGCCGAAATTACAGATCGCGGTACATCGAGACGATGTAAATAGTCTGGACGCGTTAGAGCATCTGGCCACGAGGGTCGAGCGGAGCTACATCGCTGCTCGACAATATCGGGCCCCTCCGCCTCCGGAAAGATCCGTCTTTCCGGATTTAGCTTATCGTCCGCCGCCGAGGTCCACACGAAATTCGCCAATGGTCGCGATGGTGGATCTTGAGGAATTGAGTCTCTTGGAGGAGCCGCGCGCGGAGAGAAATCGGGAGCGCGAGAGCGAGTCGCGACCCACGCGACGCGCGTCGGGGGCGAGTTCTCGTGCCGCCGCTTGCGGGAAGCCGCGCGGAAGCGGCGGGGACGCGTCGGGGACTGGGGGGAAAGCTGCCGAGGTCGCCGCGGCGAATGCGACACCGTGTCCGGAGCGTCAGGCGAAAAGTCGACGTTGCTGGAACTGTGATAGCGAGGGGCATTTCGCGCGCGACTGTCCTCAGGCTCCGCGCGTGCATTGCTACCGATGTGGCAAGAAATGCCACACGGTAAAGTCATGTCCGAAGTGCGCGGGAAACGGTCAGAGAAGTCAGTAGGTCGGGTCGCTACTACTTCTATTCGAGGCTTTCCTTCTCCGAATCGAGGAGGGACGGGATCTCGTGCCGGTTGGCGACGACGCTTCCGCGCGGCGGGGACGCGTCGGGGACTGGGGGGAAAGCTGCCGAGGTCGCCGCGGCGAATGCGACACCGTGTCCAGAGCGTCAGGCGAAAAGTCGACGTTGCTGGAACTGTGACAGCGAGGGACATTTCGCGCGCGACTGTCCTCAGGCTCCGCGCGTGCATTGCTACCGATGTGGCAAGAAATGCCACACGGTAAAGTCATGTCCGAAGTGCGCGGGAAACGGTCAGAGAAGTCAGTAGGTCGGGTCGCTACTACTTCTATAACTCCTCCAGAGACCCGTACTGTTTCGCTGCCGGGAACGATAGGCGAAGCGCTATCGTACAGCGCTTTCGGTGCGCGCGAGCTGTCGCCACTCCGCTATCTCTCACTGACAATTGGTGAACTGCCGTTACGCGCATTAGTGGACACCGGGTCCAATAGGACGATCCTGGGGCGCGAGGGTATAAGTATCGTCCGCGCATTGGAGCTGCCGACGACCCGCGACCAGGGCTGTCGGATCCGGACCGCGAACGGTCAGGTGGTAGACGTCAGTGAGGAAGCGGAGGTACCGTTCCGGTTAAAAGAAAGTGAGCGCACAATTACCACGTGTTTATTGCCGAGTCTGGCGCTACCGGCCATACTCGGCTTAGATTTTTTGTGCGCGTACGGGATCGTTCTGGACCTCGCGGCGGGTGGATAGAGTTTCGCCAACGATAGGAATGAGCGCTATCCCTTCGAGGAAAGAGAGGAAAGGGAGGGAGCGTGTTGCGGGTTGGCGAAACTCGCGGCGGCAGAGGACGATCAAATAAAACAGTTTCAAGAAGCAAGGCTGCCGTCGGTCTTGCAGGGCGTAGACGTCACCGTGTGTATGAGGTAGGGGAATTGGTGCTTAAGCGACAGCACATTTTATCATCCGCGTCACAGAACATCGCCGCGAAACTGGCGCCGAAGTTTTCAGGCCCATTCAAAATCGCGCGGAAGTTGTCGCCGGTGGTGTGCGAGCTCGAGCGTTTAGACGGAGGGTCGGCAGGGAAAATACATATCCAGGACCTCAAACCCTATAATTCGTAAAACTGTAGGCTTGGAAAAATGGAAGACTGGCAAGCATTCTTCCAAAAATACGGCGATCTGTGGGACGAGGTCGACGAACGATACCCCGGGTTCTGGCCAGAGCTCCAAGAGCTACTGGAGCATCGCGAGGCCTTCTGGTATACGTCAGAAGGAGCAAAAGTGTTCGACTTCCCCGCCACCAGGGAAGTCGCAACACAGGTCGGAGGTAGCCCGAACACCAGGGCTACCGGCTCGCAGACCGATCCGACACGGGACCCGGAGGTTATCGAAATCGTGGAAGTCCCAGCGTCGCCAGTACGGGTGGAGGTGCCGTCGCCGATTGCCGCTACCGAGCGTCCAGGGCCGTCGCGAGCTGCCGAGGTCCCTCCGCGAAGGACAGGACCACTGGCGGACCGACTAAAAGCCGCCAGGGAGGGGACAGCAGCTGCCGAGGCGCCGACGACGAGCGGACGTGCCGATGAGACCGGTCCTAGGGCGAATAGGAGGAGGGGTCGGAGAGCTGCCGATTCCAGGAGAGCCAGGTCGCGTACTCCAGGCGGCCGAGCGGGCTCCCAGCAGGCCAACCGGTGTTGGAACTGCTGGGATGGTCGGCACAGGTACTCCGAGTGTCCGCACCCGAGAGAAGGCTCGTTCTGTTTCGGGTGTGGCACTTTCGGAGTGACCATGAAGACGTGCCCCCGCTGTCGGGTCGCCTGGAGGGACCTGGGACCCTACCGCCCTGGCCAGGGACATGCCGGCTGTCGCTAAGGGGGAGGGGGAGTCGAGAGGGACCCGACAAGGGCCTCAGGATACTTTGTGCATATGCTACCGTTGACCCTCCTCTCTTAGGAAAATTAGTTGAAAATTGAGTTTTTTTTTGTTTACTTTTTTGGTTATTTTTTTTTGTTTTATTTGTTTTTTTTTGTGTAAGAAGGACAGAATAAGTTTTTAGTGTACAGGGAGGAGGGTAGAATCAAATAAAGGAAGTTGGTGACGGACTAGAGGAGTTGTGAGTCGGAATAGAAATGCCTCCCTAGTAAAAACACTTCCTACCCACTCCCGAAATACACCAAGCGAGGGCTCTCCAAGTCGCGCAATGAGGGGAACAGGCGAACGCTGTCGGGAAGCCTTCGTTAGTGATGCGAAAGAATTGAAGGCGGGCGGACGAGCAGAGTACGATGTCGGGTCGCCAAGGACCTTTCGGTCCTTCCCCAGG
>NW_022639728.1:201214-202122 GCF_010583005.1 Odontomachus brunneus
CTGTCGATCATCCGTCGTGCGCGAGAGATCGAGCAAACACACCGCCGAAAGCCTACGTGGCTGTCGTGACCTTCGGGGTCACGACTCGAAAAATCGAAGCTGCCGAGAACCAGCATCGCGACCGCGAGCAAGGATATTTTTATTGTGTTTAGTTAGAATCGCTGTCGAATTACCGAATTACGCGAGTTGTTGTCGCGTGAACGCGGGCAAAACATTCCGTCGTTGTAACTAGCTACCGTCGAATAAAAGTCGAAGAGAGAACATCCGCCTTCATTATTTCAGCACCCGCTAACTACTAATCCTTCCGACATCGCGTGAACCAGCCCCTCTACCGAGAGCAGGGCTGAGCTGCCGGACGTGCGAGCGAGCCGTTCGGGCGGAGGGCCGGTTGTCCTCGTCGGCGAGACCACCGCTTAAAGGAATATTTAGAGTCGATACTTTTAGTGGGTACGGACCGCCGTACCTGGCGCCCAACTAGAACTTTGTGTTTTTTGTGTGAGCTGTCGGGTCTCGCCGGATCTGCCGAACGGTCGCCGAGGCGCGAAGAGTAAAACCTCATTTTGTGTCGCTGCACTCGATTAGTGAAACCGGCTGCACGAGCCGCGGGTGTAGCGTTACAATGTACAAACGTTATAATATAATATTATATATATTTTAACATATTTTACAATTAATTTTTCCTACCTCCTTGTATATCTTTGGCAAATAGTTTTCTTCATCCACATAGATAACTCCTCAGTATATGTTTTTTCAGATTTACATGCAACAGATATTGTATATACTGTCAATCTTGTACGCTCTATAAATTCTGCTGTAATTTCTTGTGCTATCGTTTGAAACCTTACGTCAAAATAGGGATATCCATTGATATACACACATAATCAAAAAATCAGGGATATCCATTGATG
>NW_022639728.1:202132-205575 GCF_010583005.1 Odontomachus brunneus
TTTCTTGTGCTATCGTTTGAAACCTTACGTCAAAATAGGGATACCCATTGATACACACATAATCAAAAAATTGATCTTCTATATTCAATAAATCATTGTTTCTCGCAGACCACCAATTATTTTCTGGAATCTGTTAGGACAAATAATTTTAATTTTGTTAGTATATCGATATACACATAATTAAGAAAAATTGTCACAGATCTATTTCAAAGACATTTCATGTTTAACAACATAATTGAACAAAGTGAATTCCTCGGCTGTTATATTATCAAGTACGTATACAACTTCCAAGAAGGTGCAATATCAAGTTTCGGTCGTGACCCAAAACTAATCCTAGAACTCGGCAAGTATTCAATCGTATCTAACATAAATAAATGTAAGATATCTAACAAGGAATATCTATTTCTAGCAAACAGACGTACGCGCGCTTACACGCTTTACCAAAAGCAGCGGTGTTATTCGTAATATTATAAACCACTAATTTCAGTAGAGTGATGCGTGGAGGTAAATACTTTGCGAATGAAATCGATACCTTTTTTAAGTGCCGTAAGAAAGCAAAGAATGTTGGCGGCACACAAGCACGACCGCGACATAAGTCGAAACGTACGCACGGTTCCACGCTTTACCTAAAGCAGTAGCATTTTTCGTAATAATATAAACAACAATTTCCGATAGGCTAAAGCGTGAAGAAGTCAGTATTTTTCGAACGAAATCGAAGTCTTTTTAAGTGACCGAGAGAAAGTAAAGAATGTTGGCGGCATATAAGCATTTGAACGCGACATTCATCGATGCGTACGCGCACTTCCACGCTTTACATAAAATAGTAATATTTTTCGTAATATTTTAAACCAATAGTTCCAACAGAGTAAGGTGTGGAGAAGTCTGTGCTTTTCGAATGAAATCGGTATCTTTTTTAAATGCTGAAAGAAAGTAAAGAATGTTGGCGGCATATAATCAATTCGCAATGACGACGAGACGAAGGTTGCACTCAGGCTCTTTCAGGCTGCCAACGTTAATTGTTTACATTCTGCAGCTACAAAAGATACTTCTCGCTTATACGCTTTGTTTAGCGTACTGGTATTAATTGTAATAATATAAAAATCTAATTCGAGTAGAATGCAGCTGTTTTATTAGTATCATTATAAACCGCTAATTCCAATTAAATTATCTGTGTAGAAGTTAGTGATTTTCAAATAAAATCGATATCTTTTGTATTTGCGGATGTAAGCAATAAATACTAGCGGCATGAAAGAGCTAGACCGCGACGTACGTCGAGATGTACGCTCGCTTTTATGCTTTATCCAAAGCAGTGGTATTATTCGTAATATTATAAACCATTAATTTTAATAGAGTAAAGTATAAAGAAGTCAGTGTTTTTGGTAGGATATCGACATGTTTTGTAGACGCCGAATGTAAGCAATAAACGCTGACGGCATAAAAGAGCTTGAGAGCGACGTTCGTCTCGACGTCGTGGTTACGTGCTTATATCCCCCCCCCCAACATTCTTTGCTTTCTTTCGGCACTTAAAAAAGATATCGATTTTATTCGAAAAGCATTCACTTCTCCATACATTAATCTATTGAAATTAGTGATTTATAATAGTACGAGTGATACCGCTGCTTTAAGTAAAGCGTGGAAATGTGCCTACGTCTCGACGTACGTCGTAGTCAGACTCTTAAATGCCTCTAGCATTTATTGCTTCAATTCGGCAACTACAAAAGATGTCGATGTCGTTGAAAAAGTACATAATTCTCCACACTTTGTCCTGCTGAATTAGTGGCTCTAATATTACGAATAATATCACGGCTTAAGGTAAAGCGTGGAAGCGCGAGTGCGTCTTGTCGTAAGTCGCGGTCAGGCGTTTCCGTGCCGCTAGCATTTATTGCTTCATGTCGGCAAATACAAAAGATATCCATTTCGCTCAAAAAATACTAGCTTTTACATAGTCAACGTAATTTGAATCAGCGGTTTTTAATGATACAAATCAAACCGCTGCATTCTACTCGAATTAGATGTTTATAATAGTACAATTAATACGGGTGCGTTAAATAAAGCGTGAAAGCGAAAAATAAGCAGAAAAAGCTGGCGGCACCAAAGAGCTTGACCGCGACGTACGACGAGACGTACGCTCGCTTCCACGCTTTACGTAAAGCAGTGGTGTTAATATTATAAACCAGTAATTCCATATAATTATTATAAACCAATAATAGAGTAGAGCGTAAAGGAGTTAAATCTGTTTGAACCAAATTGATATCTTTTGTAGTTGCCGAGAAATAGCAATAAACGCTAGCGGCATTTAACAGCGAGACCGCGACGTGCGTCGACACGTACGCGCGCGTTCATGCTCGAACTTATGTCGCGGTCAAGTGCATATATGCCGCCAGCTTTTTTTATTTATTTCTCGCTTACACGCTTTATTTAGCGTACTGGTATTAATTGTACTATTATAAAAATATAATTCGAGTAGAATGCAGCTGTTTCATTCGTATCATTATAAATCGCTAATTCCAATTAAATTATCTGTGTAGAAATTAGTGATTTTCAAATAAAATCTATACCTATTGTATTTGCGGAAGTAAGCAATAAATACTAACGGCATGAAAGAGCCGCGACGTACGTCGAGATGTACGCTCGTTTCTACGCTTTATCTAAGGCAGTGGTATTATTCGTAATATTATAAAGCATTAATTTTAATAGAGTAAAGTGTAAAGAAGTCAGTGTTTTTGGAAGAAAATCGACATCTTTTGTAGGCCGAATGTGAGCATGAAGCGCGAGTACGTCTCGTCGTACGTCGCGTCAGACGTTTCCGTGCCGCTAGCATTTATTGCTTAATGTCGGCAACTACAAAAGATATCCATTTCGCTCGAAAAACACTAGCTTCTACATAGTCAACGTAATTTGAATTAGCGGTTTATAATGATACAAATCAAACCGCTGCATTCTACTCGAATTAGATGTTTATAATAGTACAATTAATACGGGTGCGTTAAATAAAGCGTGAAAGCGAAAAATAAGCAGAAAAAGCTGGCGGCACCAAAGAGCTTGACCGCGACGTACGACGAGACGTACGCTCGCTTCCACGCTTTACGTAAAGCAGTGGTGTTAATATTATAAACCAGTAATTCCATATAATTATTATAAACCAATAACAGAGTAGAGCGTAAAGGAATTAGATCTGTTTGAACCAAATTGATATCTTTTGTAATTGCCGAGAAATAGCAATAAATGCTAGCGGCATGTAACAGCCAGACCGCGACGTGCGTCGACACGTACGCGCGCGTTCATGCTCGAACTTATGTCGCGGTCAAGTGCATATATGGTGCCAGCTTTTTTTACTTATTTCTCGCTTACACGCTTTATTTAGCGCACTGGTATTAATTGTACTATTATAAAAATATAATTCGAGTAGAATGCAGCTGTTTCATTCGTATCATTATAAATCG
>NW_022639728.1:205883-206236 GCF_010583005.1 Odontomachus brunneus
GTCTCGTCGTACGTCGCGTCAGACGTTTTCGTGCCGCTAGCATTTATTGCACGTGTGTGAACTGAGAAAAAATTTTCATGAAGTTTTTCGGCATTCCGTTAACGGCTCTGTATAGATTCTCACAAGACATACGATAATCTTTATGATTCTAAGCGATAGAACCGCACGCAAGTCACTTGTAACAAATAGAAAATCCGGGGGGCCAACTTCACGATTGTGAAAATTTAAAACGATAAAACTTTTTTTCCGTCAATTTTACCGTTTAGAGTAATAAGGATAATCGATAGAACTCTTTGGCGGGCCACCAGAACTCTCAACGGAATACCGAAAAACCGAAAAAAATTTTCACCCTT
>NW_022639728.1:211110-211849 GCF_010583005.1 Odontomachus brunneus
AGTTCTGATAGCCCGCCGAATAGTTCTATCGATTATTCTTATGATCCTAAGCGATAAAGTTGACGGTAAAAAAATTATAGCCTTTTCAATTTACTCAATCGTGAAGTTGGCCCGCCGTACTTTCATTTCGTGTTTTCATCACTTTAATGAACGGAACTATTTTTATTATTGATAGAGAACTCTAGAACTCTTTGGCGGGCAATCAGAACTCTATTCATTTTTTTCAAATTTTGAAAAAGTGAGGCCAACTTCAGTAGGTATACTAGGCGGGTTCTAACCCAGGTCCTCTGAGGGGGGGTGCGAGGCGAGGGGAACTGCGGGCGCGGGGGCTGACGTCACGCGGGAGAGGGGACTTACCGACATTTCTTTTACCGACATATTACCGGTATTTTTACCAACATATTTTTACCAACGTATATATATTTTTACCAACATATTTACCAACATATTTTTTTTACCGACATATTATTACCGACATAATTGGTAATTTTTATTGATTTGTTTTTACCGACATATCTTTCCACATATTTTTTTTAACATAATATCGATATAATTAACCGTTTCATCCCCGACGCGGCCTTTCCCCCCTTCCTGTTGGCAGCGGTTCGCGAGTGGGCCGCGCCACCCACTCGCCTTCCCCCTCTCCGGCGCGCCTAGAATATTTTCGAATATTCCACAAAGATCTTTTGAGGAGAACATTCGGTCTCGAAAAGAATTTTATCTAATGCATAGAGATACT
>NW_022639728.1:211955-212170 GCF_010583005.1 Odontomachus brunneus
ACAGACCTCGACAACACAACACGTGAATACTATGTCGCGATTAAGTGTTCTAGTGCGCGAATGTATCGTCGCGGGTTCTTACGCGGACCCGAATATCAATCGCGAGAAATATTTATCTCGCGTATCGGAAAGCGACGACGCGGAAAACTATAATTTATTCTATATGTTTGCTTGCGAATGCAGCAGCATGCTACTCGTGTTGCTGTTTAACAGCG
>NW_022639728.1:212180-213224 GCF_010583005.1 Odontomachus brunneus
TTTTTTTACCTGTGTTTTACTTTAAAACATAAGTTATTTGATTTGGATAATAAAAAGTGCTATTTAATTTGCTATTTAATAAAAAGTGCTATTTATAATTTGTTTTATAATATTTAATACATTTAGCATGATAGCGCGACTTCTTAATATAATATTTTGCAGATTTTAACATTAAGTTTTACAACAAATTATTTTTTCCTACCTCCTTATATAATTTTGGCAAACAATTTTGTTCATCCACACAGATAACTCTTCAATGTATGTTTTTTCAGATATACATGCTACAGATATACTGTCAACCTTGTACACTCCATAAATTATGTTATAATTTCTTGTAATATCGTTTGAAACCTTACGTCAAAATAAGGATATCAATTGATGTACACATAATCAATTAATTGATCTTCTTTACCCAATAAATCATTGTTTGTTGCTGACCACCATTTATTGTCTAGAATTTGTTAGGACCAATTGTTCTTATTTATGTATATATCAATATATGTAACAAAATGAAAATAATCCTAATATATTTTAGGAAATATATAGTGGTCAGCAACAAACAATGATTTATTAAAGTGGTTCAATTGTTTATGTGTACATTAATGTATATCTCTATTTGACATAAGGTTTTAAACGATATCACAAGAAATTACAGCAGAATTTATGGAGCATACAAGGTTGACAGTATCTATATCTGTTGCAATATCTGTAAAACATATATCTGAAAAACATTCTCTGAGAGGTTATCTATATAGATGAACAAAACTATTTGCCAAAGATATACAAGGAGATAGGAAAAAATAATTCGTTGTAAAACATAATGTTAAAATGTACAAAATATTTTATGAAAATGTTTGTACATTCATGCTAACTGTATTAAATATCATAAAACAAATTATGTAAATAACGTGTTTTATTATCCAAATCAGATAACTTATGTCATAAAGTAAAACACAAAAATACTTTGGAGCGTAAGGCTGATATTACATGTGTCGTAGGACAAGCTTTTCGGATACGTTCATTGATTGACGAGCAGATAACTTA
>NW_022639728.1:213234-215064 GCF_010583005.1 Odontomachus brunneus
AAGCGGTAGTGACTGTTGTTGCGAGATAAGCGAATTATCGTGCACCGCGCAATGTCGGACGGCAAACATAACTTTGTCGTGAGCCATTAATAATGTATTGTATAACAAAATATTAATTCATTCATAAATATACGCGGATTATTATCATCTTCGTCGTGCGTTTCGCTTCACGCATGTCAAAGGCTGTATTAGTGACATTGTCTTATTTCGGATTCCAGTAAATTAAAATATTTGTTGCTTCATGCATTGGCATGCACTGCAGTGGATCTAGTGATAACATTCACTGCAGTGATGACATCGATGAAGACGACGATCAGGAGGTGTCTTCTTTGCAGGAGGAAATGAACATTGAAAATATCTTAACATTTATTTATGTTAAGTATGGAATGCTTGCCGAGCTCTAGGATTAGTCACTACCGAAACTTGATTTTGCCATCTGCTTGGAAAGTATATACATATTTTAAAATGTATTTAGCAAAGGAATTGACTTTGTTGAAATACGTTGTTAGACAGATAATGTTTGTCTTTCAAGTTCAAGATCTGTAAGTGACAATTGTTCTTAATTATGTATATATCTATATATGTAACAAAATGAAAATAATTTGTCCTAATAGATTCTAGAGAATAAATGGTGGTCAGTGACAAACAATGATTTATTGGTTAAAGAAGATAAATTCTTTGATTACGTGTATATCAATTGATATTACTGATTTCAAGCCATACCACAATAAATTACAGCTGAATTTATGGAGCATACAAGGTTAACGGTATATGCAATATCTGTAGCACATATATCTGAAAAAGCATACACTGTAAAGTTATCTATGTAGATGAACAAAACTATTTGTCAAAGATATACAAGGAGATAGAAAAAAAATTCGTTGTAAAACATAATGTTAAAATGTACAAAATGTTATATTAAAATGTTTGTACATTTATGCTAACTGTATTAAATATTATAAAACAAATTATATGAATAGCGTTTTTATTATCCAAATCAGATAACTTGTGTCTTAAAGTAAAATACAGGTGAAAACAGCTCTTCGGATTTTTTTATTACATCACAGAGCTTTTACGATTCTGTGTGAGAAGTGAAAATGTGAGAAATGAGTGAATTTTCTAGAATATTTATAATTTCGTTGATCAACATCTAGTGAATTTGCTCATTATTCGCATTTTTATTTCTCACACAAAGCTCTAATAAGCTCTCTGATGTAATAAAAAATTTCGAAGTGTTTTTTTTACCTGTGTTTTACTTTAAAACATAAGTTATTTGATTTGGATAATAAAAAGTGCTATTTAATTTGCTATTTAATAAAAAGTGCTATTTATAATTTGTTTTATAATATTTAATACATTTAGCATGATAGCGCGACTTCTTAATATAATATTTTGCAGATTTTAACATTAAGTTTTACAACAAATTATTTTTTCCTACCTCCTTATATAATTTTGGCAAACAATTTTGTTCATCCACACAGATAACTCTTCAATGTATGTTTTTTCAGATATACATGCTACAGATATACTGTCAACCTTGTACACTCCATAAATTATGTTATAATTTCTTGTAATATCGTTTGAAACCTTACGTCAAAATAAGGATATCAATTGATGTACACATAATCAATTAATTGATCTTCTTTACCCAATAAATCATTGTTTGTTGCTGACCACCATTTATTGTCTAGAATTTGTTAGGACCAATTGTTCTTATTTATGTATATATCAATATATGTAACAAAATGAAAATAATCCTAATATATTTTAGGAAATATATAGTGGTCAGCAACAAACAATGATTTATTAAAGTGGTTCAATTGTTTATGT
>NW_022639728.1:217545-217822 GCF_010583005.1 Odontomachus brunneus
CCAATTGTCGAAAATATTGATAAAATAATGGAAATCGTCGAGTTCGACCGTCATGTAAGCACTGTTTCGATTGCCCAGGAGCTAAACATTGCACAAAAAACCGTTTGGAACCATTTGAATAAGGCTGGATACAAAAAGAAGTTCGATGTATGGGTGCCACATGAGTTAACGCAAAAAAACCTCATAGACCGAATTTCCATCTACGAATCGCTGCTGAATCGCAACAAAATCGACCCATTTCTGCAGCGGATGGTGACTGGTGATGAAAAGTGGGTCA
>NW_022639728.1:218026-218323 GCF_010583005.1 Odontomachus brunneus
AGAGGAATTGTGTTCCATCAGGACAACGCCAGGCCACACACATCGATAGTGACTCGCTAGAAGCTCCGGGAACTTGGTTGGGAGGTTCTTATGCATCCATCTTATAGTCCGGACCTGGCACCAATTGATTATCACCTGTTCCTGTCTATGGCGAATGATTTTGCTGGTGAAAAACTCGCCTCAAGAGAAACTTGTGAAAATCGATTGTCCCAGTTTTTTGTCAATAGGGACAAGGGTTTCTATGAGAGAGGCATAATGGAATTACCTTCAAAATGGCAACAAGTTATCGAACAAAAC
>NW_022639728.1:219278-219813 GCF_010583005.1 Odontomachus brunneus
GACCAAAAGAAAAATATAAGTAGAACACATAAAAGTGAACAAAAATTGTATATGTTTTTCAAACAACCACGTAAAGTTTCGAGATATTAATTAAAATAGTTGGACAAATTAGAACGCGCGACGCAACAGGCGGGATATATGGCTCGCAGCGATCGACGAAGAAAATGGAAAAACGCATACGTACACGGATGCACACACGGAGCTACTCATTTCAGTATGCCAAACGGTCCACCTCTCTGGCCTATAAGAGAGGCCCGCGAGCAATCATCCATTTTCTTCGCCGGCCGCGGCGAGCCGTATGTCCCGCCATGTCGCCGCGCTCTGATATGCTCAACTATTTTAATTAATATCTCGAAATTTTACGTGGTTGTTTGAGAAATGGCCTATATAATTTTTGTTCACTTTTATGTGTTCTACTTATATTTTTCTTTTGATCCGTCTTACGCGGGACACTCTTACGCGGGACATATATATATGTATATATGTATATATATATATATATATATATATATATATATATATATATATATATATA
>NW_022639728.1:220286-220710 GCF_010583005.1 Odontomachus brunneus
ATTTATAATAAATGTTCAAAAATTCCTCCATTTGCTTCAACACAAAGATGACATCGTCGAAATATTGATTGTCTCACACGTTCGAAGACTGCAGGAATATTCTAAACCTGATATGCTGCAGCAATAATTCGGGCTACCAATTCTGCTTCTGTTTCAATAGGTGTCTCATAAATGAGAGTTTTCATATGCCCCCATAAAAATGTTTATTAATGAAGCGTGCTTCACAAGGGTATTTTGTATTTACTTTCACAACTTTTATCGATGAAGCATTGAAACAGAAATAGAATCGTTAACCCGAATTTCGACGATATGTGTTATTCAACGGTGAATTTCGACCTTTGTGTTGAAGCAAATGGAGGAATTTTTGAACATTTATTATAAATTGAGCTAATTAATTGCGCATTTTTGTTCCGTTCTTTTATTC
>NW_022639728.1:220720-220994 GCF_010583005.1 Odontomachus brunneus
GAAATGCCCGGAAGAGAATGTGAGACACCCTGTATATACAATATATATACAGGGTGTAAAAAAATTAGACCGACAAACTTTGAGGGGAAATAGAGGATATAAAAACAAACATATTTTGTTAATAATGTTTTTCTTTACGATGCTTCGTTTTATACAGGGTACAAAATAGGAATTTTATGATTTTAATAAAAAATAAACATGTAAGTGGAAAAATTAAATTTATTTCAATTACACATATATATTTTAATCTTCAAAAAACAATGAACAAAAGAAC
>NW_022639728.1:221004-221248 GCF_010583005.1 Odontomachus brunneus
TCATAAACAGTTAAATACACACAATATGCATTATTGGGCCGTTGACAATCCACATTGGCTTCGACAAGTACAACATCAACATCCATGGAGTGTAAATGTTTGGTGTGGTATTATTGGAAATCGTGTTATTGGTCCATTTTTTTTTTAAAGAAAATTTAAATGGACAAAAATACACAAATTTTTTAAGAAATGAGTTACAAATATTATTCCATGAAGTTCCATTGAGCTACCGTATTAGAATGTG
>NW_022639728.1:221258-223625 GCF_010583005.1 Odontomachus brunneus
TTACGATGCTTCGTTTTATACAGGGTACAAAATAGGAATTTTATGATTTTAATAAAAAATAAACATGTAAGTGGAAAAATTAAATTTATTTCAATTACACACACACACACACACATATATATATATATATATATATATATATATATACATATATATATATTTTAATCTTCAAAAAACATTGAATAAAAGAACGGAACAAAAATGCGCAATTGATTAGCTCAATTTATAATAAATGTTCAAAAATTCCTCCATTTGCTTCAACACAAAGATGACATCGTCGAAATATTGATTGTCTCACACGTTCGAAGACTGCAGGAATATTCTAAACCTGATATGCTGCAGCAATAATTCGGGCTACCAATTCTGCTTCTGTTTCAATAGGTGTCTCATAAATGAGAGTTTTCATATGCCCCCATAAAAATGTTTATTAATGAAGCGTGCTTCACAAGGGTATTTTTTACAGGACTTTTATGGACATACATGATATGTTGTCCTTCGGATGACCTTGGACATTAAAAAATCACATTAGCTACTGTCATCAAAATAAAGGTTTTCATTTTTTCGTCGCGGATGATTATAAACATTACTTGTGCTAGCTTGCACGAAGTTGTGCCTATTTCACAGTATGTTTACAAACATTTACACCTAGAAACATGAATTGTCGAAAATACTTAAAGACATTTAGTGTAGTCTTGACATTGCGTTAAAGCAGTTGTTTCTGCATCATACGCATTTCTGCAATATCAAGAAAAAGATGTATATTCAAGAAGAGAAAATAGAAATGGTTTTAATTTATGGAGAATTAGGCCGAAACTCAGTGCGAGCTACACAATTGTATGCGGAAAAATATTCTGATCGTCATTGTCCATCCAGACGTACATTTGATAAACACGTTCAGTCATTTTGCGAAACAGGCAGTGTCATTGCAGATAAAAGAAGTCGTCAGAAGACAAAATGTGGCGAAGAAGCGGAAACCTTTGTTTTGGTGGCAGTAGCTAACAATCCACATGTTAGTTGTCGACAAATCGCTTCTCAATGTGAATTATCTGTTAAAAGTGTTTGGAAAATTTTGAAACGTCACATTTCATCCTTATCACATATGCTTACATCAATCTCTTGGTGGTAACAATTTTCAAAATCGGCAAAGATTCTGCGAATGGGCCCTACACCAGTTAGAGATTGATCAATAATTCTTCGATTATGTATTGTTTACAGACGAGTCATCTTTTACAAATCATAAACAGTTAAATACACACAATATGCATTATTGGGCCGTTGACAATCCACATTGGCTTCGACAAGTACAACATCAACATCCATGGAGTGTAAATGTTTGGTGTGGTATTATTGGAAATCGTGTTATTGGTCCATTTTTTTTTTAAAGAAAATTTAAATGGACAAAAATACACAAATTTTTTAAGAAATGAGTTACAAATATTATTCCATGAAGTTCCATTGAGCTACCGTATTAGAATGTGGTTACAGCACGATGGTTACCCGGCACATAATGCACTTATCGCACACAATGTACTTAACGAAATGTTTTCCGATCGCTGGATTGGGCGTGGTGAACGAATTTGTTGGCCGATTCGATTGCCAGACCTTACGCCACTTGACTTTTTTTTATAGGGATACTTAAAAAATCGAGTTTATTGTGATATTCCCATAACACCGGAAAACATGCAAGAAAGAATTCGACGTGCATGTATCGATATCAATCCGAATCACACGGAAATCATTGAAAGTGTGAAACAATCATTTATTTATCGCATTCAAAAATGTATGGAAGTTAATGGCAATCATTTCGAACATCTCCTAAAATAAAGTAAATAAATATCTTCATTGAAAACACTTAAGTATGTTAACTTTTCTTTTTCCCATATAAATGTGATTTTTTAATGTCCAAGGTCATTTAAAGGACAACATATCGTATGGTTGAATTTGTTTTTTTATGAACTACATTACTACATTAATGAAAATATGCTATTCCATTTAAAAAAATCGCGATGACCTCGAAATCTCAAAAACTATGACCTCGAGAAAAATTTTTTGCTCGTCATAATATGTGTCCCTTCCAATTGAACAACTTTTCTCTGTAGTATTTTCCCGTATTATCAAAAACAACAGAGATATTTTAAATAGTCGATTTAGAGGAAACACTCTGTATATATATATATATATATATATATATATATATATATATATATACAGGGTGTTCGGAAAGTACCGGGACGCGCGAATATCAGGAAAAATATAAGTTTTACAAAAAAATGTTTCAGACAAAAGTTGTGGCGTTTAAAAAGATGTATTTACTGATCACATCAGTTTGACCTTGGGTTGCGTAGCGAAAGTCAGGTCAAGGTCACA
>NW_022639728.1:223635-223746 GCF_010583005.1 Odontomachus brunneus
TCTTCAAAAAACATTGAATAAAAGAACGGAACAAAAATGCGCAATTGATTAGCTCAATTTATAATAAATGTTCAAAAATTCCTCCATTTGCTTCAACACAAAGATGACATC
>NW_022639728.1:228101-233404 GCF_010583005.1 Odontomachus brunneus
CTCTCGAGATGTGCTATAAGAATATGCAATGAAAAATGGGGTGTTCCATTTAAAAAAATTAATGTGACCTTGACCTGACCTTCGCTACGCAACCCAAGGTCAAACTGATGTGATCAGTAAATACATCTTTTTAAACGCCACAACTTTTGTCTGAAACATTTTTTTGTAAAACTTATATTTTTCCTGATATTCGGGCGTCCCGGTACTTTCCGAACACCCTGTATTATAAATATATAATATAAACGACAAATTTCATGTATATATTTATAATATGTTATAATGATATATTGGTGCATATTCTTATATAATCTCATATATAATGTAAAATATATGCCTAATATCATACCTAATAGCCAAACATTTCTTTGTCCATTAAAAAATTGTTGTTCTAAATGTAACGATATAACTGAAGCATTCCACACGCATGAATCATGAGTTCTTCCTCCATGTGCACTATTGACTGCTAATATTTTTCCACTGAAATCGCTAACTTTACAAAACATTTTATAAGAAATAAAATTATGTTTTTAAATTATGTTATGTTTTTGTTTAGTAATTATACTTACTAGCATGACATTTAATGAATGATATAATTTCTGGTTTATATATAAACCCAGATAGCCAAACCTGTGCGAGCAGATTTTACGCAGAGTCTGTCAACAGTGTCTGTTGACAGAATGGCAACAGACTGCACACAGAAACTGTTTTAGCAGTCTCTGACGACAGATTGGTGACAGACTGCGCGCAGAGCCTGTCGACAGATTCTGACGACAGACTGACGGCAGATTGCGCGCAGATTCTGTTTCCTAGATAGGCTATTTAATTCTATTAAGGGCCATATGTACGTTATTAAATGGGGCAGTTTCACATACACACCATGCTGCAGAGAAGTCAAGATAATTATATTGTGCAATAATTGTACACATATACACAATAAAAAACAATGTTTATATTTTAAAATTGTATTACACATTTTTTATAAAAAAACAACAATAATAGAGAAATAACGAGTACAAGTATAGAATAGTACAACGGTTAAATGGCCATTTAAAGGCGTACACATGTCATTCCTGGTAAAAATTGTTCTCATAATTTTTCATACAATTTTTCATTTTATTATTTTAAATGTTGTTATGTCATTAAATCCGATTTTACCGTCATGCAATAAGTACTGAAGGCAGCAGCACCGAATAAAATATTAGTCTCGCTATGTAAATAACTTTTACAGAATTTTTTTGATGGTTTATTTAAAAATATATCATGCTTCGATTTTGATAAAACTTAATACAATCTGAACGGGACGATCGACCAAATTAATTCGCACATGTAAAAGTACAGTATTTTATTAACATGATAGAAAAATGTCATTATCTGCTGTTTTATTGCAGTAATTTTCTATACATTCCTTGGTAGAAAATTAATTTCGAATTATCGTACCAGTCTCTCTTACATTATTTATACGCTAAACGGTTTCGTCTATATTTTGCGGCTTAAAAGGCGAACAAACTATAATATTTTTCTTCCTTAAACTTTAAATGGACAATACAAAGCGCTTTTTATCAAGTGAGGAATTGGCGTAGTGTCTAAGGCGACGGACGATTATCCAAAAGATGTCTTCAGTTCAAGTTCGAATCTCACTAGAGAAAATATTAAAAATTATGAAAAAATAATGTAGAAAAATTTTTTTTGTCATAGTATTTTATGAGTATTTATGAGAAAGCGCTTATTCTATGAGTAATTATGAAAAATTATGAGAAAATTTAATTGAAAAACCTACGAAACGACAGGATCTGCGCGCAATCTGCCGCCAATCTGCCGTCATAGTCTGTCGACAGGCTCTGCGCGCAATCTGCCGCCAGTCTGTCGTCAGAGTCTGTTCGCAGACCCTGTCAACAGTCTGGCGGCAGATTGGGGACGCAGATGTCTATGGATCTGTCGACAGATCCTGCTCGGATTCGACAGATCCTGTCGACAGTCTGACGTCAGTCTGCGCGCAGATTGCTTACTAGGAATATTTCCTCTCTTTCTCTGGAGGCCAAATAGCTATATGAGTATCATCTACAGCACCTACTCCCGGAAAATTACAGTGAATCAAAAACCTAAAATAATAATTATTATTGTTAAAAATAGTTATAGTTATATTGTAATTATTTATTACAAACTTACTGTTGTTTAACCAACTTTATATCAAAATCTTTTGTTGGAAATTGAATCCATTGTCTCATGATTTGATTTAATGCTTATACAACACTATAAATCGTTCCAGATATCGACGCTTGGCATATATATGACAGAAAGTCCTGGCCGATACGACGTAGATATGAGCCAGAAGCGAAGAACTTAGACATGCTAAAATCTACGTAGAAAAAAATATTTATTATGTTGCTAATATAACTCTAAAAATATATAATATTAAAGATACAATACAATACATAAAATCAGTAGCATATACATATCATTTTTCATTTAAATACTGTGTATCTTTCTAATATGCTTATATTTTATTGTTTTTTTTTTTAATAGAGATAATGTTATCTGTAAAATATTCCTTGAGTATGGGTTTACCACCTCATTCGCCGTTCCCGCCGTTTAGATTGCCTACTGCGGCGGCCTCTTAAGCGTCTTCTACAATGGCAGTAGGAGTACTGGATTAAGGCTGTAAACGTTAGAGTAAGCTGGTATTTCTGGTGTATTAGGGTGTAGAGTAAGGCTGTAAGCGAAATGATTGAATTCCATTTCCTACTTCTTTACTCTCTACTTCTTTACTCTCAATCGATGAAAACTCATCATTACGTCACGAAAGCGCGCGCGATATAAGCTAGCTAGCTAGTGCAGTCAGATGGGGAAAGAGCCACTATGACAAGTCTGCAATCAAGAAAAGAGAGAGAGAGAGAGAGAGAGAGAGAGAGAGAGAGAGAGAGAGAGAGAGAGAGAGAGAGAAATTAAGTTAGTGCAATTATATGTTCTAACCTACAAATATGTCGGACACAGAGCTCTTTTTTGAAGAAGATATTAGCATTGATCGAGAGCTAATTGCTGTGGTTCGAGCAAATCGGTTTTTATACGACAAGACTGAAAAGTTGTATGCCAATGGAGACGTAAAAACCGAAGCATGGAAGCAGGTTGGCGCGAGCCTAACTAATCCAATAGAAGGTAAGTTTATTTTTGTTACTTGGAAATGTTAATATGGTTTTATAGCGATTTGTTGTTATAGGTTGCTTTCCAATAAGAGACACAAGTCGACACAAACATCATTCTATTTTTGTGTCACATTTAGTGAGAACAAAAATAGGATGATACTTGTGTCGACTTGTGTCTCTTGTTGGAAAGCAACCATAATATAGACAATGAATGAGGTGTCATATCAATAAAGGATATGTTAGGCAAGATGTAGGTTACGTTGTAACTTTGGTATACTATAAAAAGATAATATAACACCTGATAATTTGCATTTTACTGCAATGAAATTTAATATATTTGTCAGGTCCTGCTGCCGAGAAGAGATTTTATGTTCTGAGACAGCGCTTTGGGAAAGAGCGGAGAAAAATGGTGCAGTCCATGCCAAGATCTGGAGCTGGAGCAGACCAGTTTACATACAAATCAATGTGGCCATTATACAAGGACCTCATATTCTTGGAGGATATTATCAAACCTAGAAAGTAAGTGTTGTAGTCTGAGAAGTTTTGCATAACAAGTATCATTGACATAATTAATGATTATAATATACTTGCAGTACCTCATCCAACTGCAAGTCCAAAGTTGTTGTAAATAGTGAAGCATCAGTATGTCGTACAACTACCTCATTACCGTTTACATCTGCTCCTTCTGATGGTCATATGATAGTGCACACGATTTATCCTTTCTCTTCTCAGTCTGCTGCAGCAAGCTCAGACATGTCCAGTTGGAATTCAGATTCATTAACAAATCTTATAGGTAAGGAGATTAAAAGACTTATTGCATGTCCACAGTTTGTTGTAACATAATCTGAAGTATTCGTCTGTTGCATTTTTAGGTACTGACAAGAGTTTCACAGATACATCTGAAAACTCCTTTTTGCCACTTCCTACATCATCTCCTTCAACATCACCTTCAGTTAGATCAGACTTTGGAAGTAATAATACAGTTGTACAGGCGCAGAAAGCTATATCCAGCATTAATACTAAGCGCAAAGTGCCCACACTCGATTCATTTGCGAACAAAAAACGGCAAGAAGTAGATACTATCAATAAGACTTTAACCGAACAGAGTAAAGGATTGACAGACCTTGCAGCAAAGATTGGTAAAGCAATAACGGTTCCACCACCAAATGTTCCGCCAGCAATAGTCAGTGATGCATTTTCTGATATTAAGCCCATGCTGAGTGCCATAGGATTTGCACTAGGAGTAGTACCTAAGAATGTTCAACTTGAATGTCTCATAGGTATATTACAATATATAAATGATTTCAGTAAGAACAAAAGTGTATCGAATTAAGCATTAAGCAAATAAGTGATTGAGATAACCTGTGATTTTTACTAATAAGTTTTAAATATATATATACTGTGATTGTATTACGAATAATTATAATTAATATGATAATTTTATTAAAAAATGGAAAGAAATATTTTTTGTTTATATATATATGTATAAGATATTTTTTATTATTACTATAAAGAATAACGTGAAAATAGTTGTTTGTTGAACTTTGAACAAACTATGTATTAAAATAAAATACTATAAACATATTACTTATTTTAAAATAAGAAAATACATTACGTTAAATGTAAATGTTGGGAGCGGTGCACTTGGACACAGTACAATTGGACACGTTGCAAATGGACACGTTGCAAATGGACACGGCATTTGACACACAATTCAATTGGACACGATGCGTTTGGACACGAAAGAAAATGTACGTCGTTCAGTTACACACCGTTCATTTGGACACCGTTCAGTTGGACACCGTTTACTTGGACACAGTTCAGTTGGACACCGTTCAAGTGCCCACAGTTCACTTGGACACAGAAGGATGCTCACTGTTCACTTGGACACCGTTCACTTGGACACCGTTCATTTGGATACCGTTCACTTGGACACCGTTCACTTGGACACCGTTCAGTTGCCCACTGTTCACTTGGACACAGAACGATGCGTGCTGTTCATTTGTACACTGTTCACTTGGACACCGTGGAATTGCTTGTCTGTTCACATGGACACAGAAGGGTGCGCACTGTTCACTTGGACACCGTTCATTTAGACACTGTTCACTTGGACACCGTTCATTTGGACACAGTTCACTTGGACACCGTTCAATTGGACACCGT
>NW_022639728.1:233720-233871 GCF_010583005.1 Odontomachus brunneus
GACACTGTTCACTTGGACACCGTTCAATTGGACACCATTCATTTGGACACCGATCATTTGGACACCGTTCACTTGGACACCGTTCAATCGCCCTGAACTATACTGTTCACATGGACACAGAAGGATGCGCACTGTTCATTTGGACACCGTT
>NW_022639728.1:234679-245959 GCF_010583005.1 Odontomachus brunneus
ATATATATATACTGTGATTGTATTACGAATAATTATAATTAATATGATAATTTTATTCAAAAATGGAAAGAAATATTTTTTGTTTATATATATATGTATAAGATATTTTTTATTATTACTATAAGGAATAACGTGAAAATAGTTGTTTGTTGAACTTTGAACAAACTATGTATTAAAATAAAATACTATAAACATATTACTTATTTTAAAATAAGAAAATACATTACGTTAAATGTAAATGTTTCGTCTGACATTAACTTATTTTTCTTAGAAGCACATAAGTATTTTTTGTTATATCTTACACTATATACCAAAGCAAAACTGTTGTTCTTTTGTGATTTGGAGGAAAATAAAAAGATAAATATTTTTATAATCGTTTATTTTATTAAATCTTTCTTTACTGACAAATCTATGAACAAAATTATCAGTTTTAAAAATATTTATTATGCTATTTTCACAGCCAAATAGCGCAACATTCAAAGGAAGAACTAAGTAAAAAATTATTAACATTATATTACACGTAGTATGCTTTTCTTACATATGGAATATAAAACAAAATAATTACATTTATCAAAAATATAAAAAATACAGTATTATCATCACAGAGGAATGAAAACTTTCCGAGAGAAAATGAGACTTACATTTATATAATATCATATAAGACATAAGATCATATGTAATTATATAAAACATTTGATTAAATATATACGCATATAGAATCGTATCAAGTTTCGGATATAATTGTATAATCATTTATGATCTTATGTTCATTTTTCTCGGGTTGTGATAACTACGCCAGAGGGTTAATTATTTGACCTCTGAAAGCTCTCACATACTGCCAGGGTGTTTGTACTTCTCCAACTGGAGACACAAAGTACTCTTTCAGATAATTGCGCATACCTTCCGACACTGAGCCACCTCGATTAGCTCCAGTCCTACCCAACGTTTGAAAAAATTGACCAGGGCCAATAATTCTCCAACGACCATCATGAATAATCCCATCCTCGTTCTCAACATCGAGCCAATCAGGAGGGCAATATTGAAAGGCAGATTGATAATTATGATTATTAGAGCTCATAATGAAGTTGTGCAGGCAAACAAGAGCTTTGAAAATCTTTTCTGCATTTGTTACAGAAAAACGCAAACGTTTGTGCAAAATATGCCTGCGTGACACTAATATGCCAAATGTGTTTTCTATGCAGAGGCGAGCCCTACTGAGCCGGTAGTTGAAAATATGTTGCTCATTTGTTAATCCATTGCGTTTTGCATAAGGGCGCATAATATATGTGCTAAGAGGAAAGGCTTCATCAGCCACAATGAGATACGGGAAGGGAATATCTCTTCCTGGCAGAGGTTTTGGTGGTGGAAGTTCAGCATCACCAGAAGCAAGATCTGCAGCCAATTCTGAGTTTCTCCACACACCACCGTCACTGATAGAACCTGTAAATTACATCAAATGTACTCCATTACAACATTTACTATTAATTTGTTTCCTATCAGTTATTAAAAGAAAAGATGATTATTACTCACTAAACTGTCCAATATCCACTCATGTAAATTTGTAATTTGAATCACAGAGCGCCAACAACACAATACTAAAGAATTTCTTATAGTTGTAATATTGTGATCCAGAACATGGAGGCTTCTCGATTTCCATATGTCTACCATCAAGAGCGCCAAAAGTTAGGAAATTGCCACTTTAGCATATATTCTTCGCTTATTTTTTTTCCAGCCCTCAGCATTTTGGGAAGCACAATAGGTTGCAGAGCATGCCATATAGCACAACAAACTTCTGGCACTATTTTGCAGACTGTAGATTTACCAATTCTGAATTCCAGATGTTTTGTCCGTATGCTTTCTCCTTGAGCAAGATATCTACATAAAAAAAATATTAATTAATATCATATAGAAAGTATATGTTTAATTTTTAAAATGCAGAGTTTATTTATACTTACGTCAATGTTAAGGTCAAACGAAGTCTAGGTGAAAGAGGTTTTCGGATACTACGTTTTATTAAGTATGGACTCACCAAATTAAGTAAGAATTCAAATTGCTCTGGCCACATTCGAGTATATCCGAAAAATTCTTCATGATCATTAACAGTAAGCTCACGAAGTAGGTTCAGGTTAAAACCTTGATCATGTCTGCGCCTATTCACGGGACGTATCCACCACCTCCGACCAATATAATTTCTCATCTTAGCTATACGCCTTTGAATAGTCAGAAGCTGACTCCATACCATTACGAACAACACAGCTCCAATTTTTCGCAAATCCATTACTGTTCTTTCCATTCTCCAATATTTAGCTACTATAAATGTACCAATGCTCGGACATGTACTTAATTCCGTTCTTATTATTTTGAATATTTCTCTAAATATTTTATCGTTCAATGTACATTAAATATAAATATTAAATGTATGTATACCAATATGTACTCGTATGTATTGCGACGGTACTCGCGAGCGGAACTTCTCGCGAGCGACGGCAAACAGTCGCCTGTTCGCCGCGTCTGCAAATTGCCGTCGGCTCCCGGACACGCCACAAAGATTTTCGCGAGAGTTGGGCGCCAGGTACGGAAAGGCCGCACCACCTCGATAAGCGCGAGAATAAATACTTATCACAAAAGATGCGCGTCCCGGAACCGTCGGGACCGGTAGCTCGTGTTAAATTAAAGTCGGAGACGTTCTCTCCTCGTTTGCTCTCGCTCCGCACTCTCTCTCCGTCCGCTCTCGCTCCGCACTCTCACTCTCTCTCGCTCTCTGCTTTCTCTTTTCTCTCTCTCACTCACGGTTTGAACGATAATTTTGACGCGTCTGTGTGCGGCAACGGTCGAGGTAAGGCTAACAGCTGATCGGCTCTGGGAGGATCACGTATCCTCGTGGATCCTCCCTCGTCGCTACCCCCTCGTCCTGGGGTCGTCGGTAGTCGGGAATCGGCAGATTTCGGTACCATTGTCTCGAGACGCTTTTCGTCTCGAGACGTTGTTGACATCGGGAGTTCGCTTGGTTGTCTCTCTCGGCTCTCCCGTTTTTTCCTGCCGGGTTTCTCGTGACGGCTGCTTCGCTGAAAGTAAATACAGTTGATCCGTCTAAACGCGATACTGTATTATGACTACGATAATTTCTCAGCAATAGAATATTTTCTATTGCTGAGCGTCCGATAATTTTCGATAATAATTTTGTGTCGCCAAAGTACGAGAGTGCGATTCACCTGAGCAGAGCTTCGCTCTTTGTCGTCCTCTGCATCCTCCCTCGATGTCCTCCGCTCCTCGTCCTGGTGGCCGGCAAGGGGCGTCGAGGGGCACAAAATTCGGGACGCTCTGACCTTCGCATCTGCTCCGCTCGCAAAAATCGCTTCTTCGCTTTGTTCTAAATTTTCACAACAAACAATCCGACGGAACGCGATACTCGGCAAGGTCTCGAAAAACCGTTAGCGACACGGCACGCGATAAACATTCTCTCCACTAATCGGTACGGGGTTCTTGAGACGGGCGCCTCCATGGCTGCCACGTCACAGTATTGTACGTTGAAAGTTGAAATATTCATATTCAAATATAAAAATAATAACAATGTCCGGAGATGAGTACATATCCGGGCATTGATACATTTACCCTATACCGTAATGTTTTCACGTTGTACAAATAAATAACTTTCGTCAATGCTAATTGGCTCATTGTAATTCTTGCTACACCCTATTGTAGACACTCGGGCGTAAGGAAGCCTTAAACCTACAGTCTACGTCTTACAACTACTCCCTTCATCCAGTACTCCTACTGCCATTGTAGAAGACGCTTTACTGTTCGCGTCTTTCGTTTATCTCCGTGCGTGTTCGGGTGTCTCGTGCGCGGTCGGATGTCTCATGCATGCGCAGCGTGGGAAGTCAGTCACGAACCGAACTTGAGCTCTGCATCACTTCTCTCTGTATAAGCTCTTGAACCAGTTATTTCTCAGCCTTGAATATAAGCCATTATAAACCTAACGTCGTGTTTCATTGGACCAAACAATCAAGAAGCGGTGCTCATGTGGAATGAGTTCCCGGTGACTGTCTCTATGCGACAGTAAGAAGCCTGAACTTCTCAACAAATACTTGGTCCTTCGAGCCGGATTCACGCCATGTTGGATTCGAGAACGGTCCAGCCACACGATTAAGGTACATCGAGGTTTGGGATATTCCCGCATTCATCGCTTTCGGCAGAGAGAACGTTCTCAGCGTGTTCGATAGAATTCGCATGAATTCACGGGCCATTTTGACGGGCATTATTACTGGGAGGACTCGCATCTTAGCAATAGCTAATATTCGTTCGGGAGCCTCGCAAGGTCTTATCGAGTACTGCGCCGTCAATGAGCCATTCATCGATGTTTCTCGTCTTCAAGGAGGATTGCGAGCACAACGAAGGATAGCAGAGAGGTTAGCGGCCAACGGCGACCATCATTCAAGGAACTGCTGTCATTATAGTAATAGTAAGTAGCGTAAGCGTATGTACAATTGTAGTGTCAATAGCTTATTCTTTCGTCTTTGAATTAATATCCTACTAGTATGGATCTCGATACCTTAAAGGCTAAACGAAGATCAGTAAAGGCTTCATGTACACGGTTAAGGACTTACGTTGACTCGATTCACGATATAGATCATGATACATGTGTTCAATTGCAGCTCAGAAAAGACAAACTGGAAGTCTGTTGGAATACATACGATGACATTCAGTCTCAAATTGAGTCAAAGGAACCAAATCTTGAATCGAATGAACGTGACACGTTCGAAGCAGCATATTTTGATCTAATGACTCTAATGCGTAACTTAATTAAAGGATTTAAGGGAGATCAAAATCTTCAGCAACCGCGTACAATCAACATTGCCAACAATGAGCAGCCAATTCAAGAAAGTTCACGTATTAAACTTCCGAGATTAAATTTGCCGATCTTTTCAGGCAAATACTCAGAGTGGATTCCGTTTTCTGAAATGTTCGCCACTATGATTTTAGGAAATAATAATTTGACGGATATTGAAAGGTTCCAATATTTGCGCACATTACTAACAGGTGACGCAGCAGATGCAATCGAATCATTAGATCTATCTGAAGAAAATTTTGCGGTTGCTTGACGCATTCTAGAAGAACGATATGACAAAATTCGAGTCATTGTCCGGGTGCATATTCAATCGATACTCGAGATTCCTCCCATAAAAAGAAAAAATCATTCGGAATTGAAAAACTTAGTTAACATTACGATAAAACATATAAACGCATTAAAATCTCTTAAACGTCCTGTAGATAACTGGGGCGATTTAATTATTCACATCTTAGGGAACAAGCTCGATCCCACAACATTTCGTGATTGGGAAGATACCTTATCCTCGAACGAATTACCTAAAATTGATCAATTAATAGAATTTTTATTAAAAAAATGTCAAACGTTAGAATCAATCATTACCAAGGAGAATGCAGCCACCTCAAATATTAAAATTAACAATTCGCTGTCACGCAAGTCAGCCATCAGTTGTACAGCATCGGTAAATTCAAAATGTCACTTTTGCAATAAGAATCATCTTATTTACTTTTGCCAACCATTCCTCAAATTACCGATATAGCGTAGGATAGAGGAAATAAGGAAACGTTAACTATGTGTGAATTGTCTCAAAGATCACATTGCTACACAATGTATTTCAAGTTCATGTAGGACCTGCGGTTTGAAGCACAGCACGCTCTTGCACATAAATAAGCAAAACACATCTAAGGTGCACACCAAAGATGATGCACCACTAGCTACTTCTTCTGAGCCCTCAAATTCTGAGATATTTGTTTTTCATAACATCAATGATTCTAATAGAAATTATATTATGTTATCTACAGCATTAGTTAACGCATTCAACCTAACAGGAGCAAAGGTATCTTGTAAAGCGTTATTGGATAGTGGGTCTCAGGTCAATCTTATCACTCGAGGATCTTTATCTCAGTTAAAGATAAAAACGAAGCAACGTCACATATCCATAGTGGGAATAAATCAGATGGTAAGCAATGCGAATGAAATAGCCATCATTAAAATTCAATCCCGCGTAAACAAATTTCAAGCTGTCATAGAGTGTATAGTAACTGAAAAAAATTACCGATTCGATTCCAATACACAAATCACATATACGCAAACGAGCTATGGAAATTCCAAAAAACATCAAACTTGCTGATCCACAATTCAATGTTCCAGCGACAATTCAATTATTGTTAGGCGCTGACACATTTTGGCGATTAATGTGCATAGGTCAAATTAAATCTTCGAATAGTCATCCGACAATACAAAAAACACAGCTCGGTTGGATCCTTGCTGGGTTCATCAATAACAGGTACTTATCGAATAGAGGCTCTCAAATTTTAGTGAACAATTGTTCAACAAATACAGATATTTCAAATAATCAGCTCGAATAAGCTTTAACAAAATTTTGGAACATTTTAGAGTATGACACGTCGAGCCATGCTACCCTGTCAATAAATGATCGCGAATGCGAGGAGCATTTTTTAGATACTGTTGCAAAAGATGGGGAAGGTCGATTAATTGTTACTTTGCCAATCATAAGCAACGGCACGCAACAGCTTGGGGAGTCGAAGACAATAGCATTACGGAGATTGCACAATCTAGAAAGACGTTTCAAGCACAATGAGAAATTAAGAATTAATTATACGAATTTTATGCGGGAATATTCAAGGCTCAGACATATGCGTTCAAAGATTAACCCCAGTGACGATGGCGTTAGGCCTTTAGTTTATTTACCTCACCATTGCGTGTTCAAGGAAACTAGCACCACTACCAAATTAAGGGTGGTGTTTGATGGATCCTGCAAGACAGACAGTGGTGTATCTCTGAATGATATTTTAAGAGTAGGCCCAATAGTACAATCAGACTTGTTTACCTAGATTTCGCACGTTAGCTAGATTTCGCACGTTTAAATACGTTTTCACTGCTGACATAGTGAAAATGTACCGACAAATACTGATTAATAGCGAGCAAACATCATTACAATGCATACTGTGGAGGGAAAATACCACTGAATCTGTTTCCACGTATGAGTTGCGTACAGTGACTTATGGCACATCGTCCGCCTCCTATTTAGCGACCAGATGTCTAAAATACTTGGCCGAATTATATCAATATGAGTTTCCCATAGGTTCAAAGGCAATAATTAATGATTTTTATGTTGACGACTTGTTGACAGGTACATATTCTTTAGGCGAAGCAAGGATTAAACGCGATCAAATTAACGCCATAATGTCAAAGGGTTGCTTCAAACTAGACAAATGGTTCTCTAATTGTGAAGAACTTTTAGAGGATACTTCACAGTCAGGCGGGCAGGGATACATTCCCATAACTGAGGATTATGAAACTCGCATATTAGGATTGCAGTGGAATCCTCATGAAGATTCTTTTCGTTATACGTTTAATGCAAAAAGTACACATGCGACCATTATTAAGAGAAGTATGCTAGCTGAAATATCTCGCTTGTTTGATCCGTTGGGATTACTCGGCCCGGTCATTTTCCTTGCTAAATTAATGATACAGGAATTATGGAAGTTGCAATTAGATTGGAATGCTTCAGTGCCAATGGACATGCACTCACGCTGGACAGACTATAAGAAGCAAATGTTCGAATTATCCGAATTATGCATTCCACACATGATAGGATTTACTGTTAATACTTTAGAGGTACAATTCCACGGATTCTCAGACGCCAGTCAACGCGCGTATGGCGCGTGTTATTACATCAGAAAATGCGATGCGCAGGGCTGTTTTCAAACGCGGCTTTTAGCATCAAAATCGCGAGTCGCTCCAACAAAGACGGTTTCACTACCACGTTTAGAATTGTGTGCCGCTCTTTTGTTATCTCAATTGCAGCATAAGATACTCAAGTCAATCGCTATACAACCGAATAAGATCTTTTTTTGGACTGACTCTACCATCGCGTTATCGTGGATTAGAGCGCGTTCTTTCAAATTTGGAGTATTTGTATCTAATCGCATTGGAGAGATTCAAGGCTTAACCGAAATAGCTAATTGGCATCACGTCTCTACTGATTCTAATCCCGCAGACTTAATTTCTCGCGGTGTAGCTCCTAAGGAATTAATAAGGTCAAGATTATGGTGGAACGAATCAGATTGGTTAAGTTTAAATGAAAGAGACTGGCCTAATTGTCAAGCACGATAGCCAGAATATTTACCTGAACAATTACAGGTTAACATACATGTTACGAAACAAGATTCGGAGATATTAGACAACCTGATTGTTAGATATTCGAATTTTGATAAGCTGATAAGAGTAATAGCATACATTTTTAGATTTGTTAATTATTGCAAAACTGCATCGGAAAGGCGTGGTGGATTAATAACAACGCAAGAATACAATTATGCATTATATACTGTGTGCAAGTACATATAACAACAGCACTTTGGTCAGGATTTGCATCATTTGCAAAAAACGGGAGTGATATCTAACACGAGTAAATTATTGTCTCTTAGTCCTATCTTAGACAAGGATGGCTTGTTACGGGTAGGCGGTCGCTTAAAAAATGCAGCTATTCCACACAAAGCTAAACATCCGATCTTGCTGTCTAAGAATCATACAATTACAAAGTTAATCATACGCAATGAACACATTAAAAATCTTCATCCCGGAATTCAGGCCACAATCTACGCGGTTCGAAATAAATTTTGGCCAATGTCGGTTAAATCAACCACCCGCAATATTATTAGGAATTGCGTTGTGTGCTTCAAATCGAAACCTGTCTTGTCGGAAACAATCATAAGTGATCTTTTTAGGGCGCGAGTAACTCCATCGCATCCATTCGCTCATTGCGGTCTGGACTTTGGCGGCCCGTTTCTCATACGTAATGCTAAGCTAATCAAGGTGTATATATGTATTTTCATATGCTTCTCAACTAAGGCTGTGCATATGAAATTGGTGGCTGACTTGTCTACGGAGGCTTTCTTAGGCTCGTTTAAAAGATTTATGGCGCGAAGAGGAAGGATCTCTTGTGTGTACTCGGACAATGGTACGAATTTTGTTGGAGTTTCTCGTGAGCTCAATGAGTTGCACAGAATTTTTACCGAAGAACAAGCTCGGCTTAAATTGAATGGCTTCTTTATAGAAACTCATATTCAATGGAAAACCATTCCTCCTAACGCCCCTCATTTTGGAGGACTTTGGGAGGTAGCGATTAAGTCCGCCAAATATCATATGAAAAGAATCATCGGCAATGCCTCACTCAATTATGATGAGATGTCCACCGTGGTGACTGAGATTGAAGCCATTTTAAACTCACGCCCCATAAGTCCTATGTCCAATGACCTCAATGATCTGCAACCACTAACACCGGGACATTTCCTTATTGGTCAACCACTGAATAGTTATAATCATCCAAGTTTAGAGGATATTCGGATAAATCGCTTATCGCGTTGGCAAATGGTGCGACAGCATTTTTGGCAGCGGTGGCGCGTAGAGTATCTCAATAATTTACACGAGCGGACAAAATGGAGAGTGAATGATAAGGAATCTCTTAAACCTGGGCAGCTAGTTGTAATTCAACAACCTGGATTGGCCCCATTACAATGGCTATTAGGACGTGTACTAAGCGCAAATGTGAGTGCAGATAATAAAATCAGATCGGCCTCAATCAAGACTGTCAATGGAACCATTATCCGTCCTCTTACTAGACTAGCGTTATTACCATTAGAAGCGTAAGTTGTTATCCATCGTTATTTACGTTATATATATAAGTGCTACAAGTAATGTTCATATTTATATTGTTTATAAACGTTTGTATCCTATAATTCCATTATTGTAATGCTATGTACTGTATTTTTGTTACTAATCTGCGTCCAACTTCAATGTATCACTGAGTTTATATATTAATCCGTGCGGTATGTAATATTAAGGTGAGATGTTTGTTGTATGGGCTAGCTTTCCGTTGAAATCCGAGAATTTCAAGACGGGCAGTGTAAAATATTCCTTGAGTTTGGGTTTACCACCTCATTCGCCGTTCCCGCCGTTTAGATTGCCTACTGCGGCGGCCTCTTACTGTTCGCGTCTTTCATTTATCTCTGTGCGTGTTCGGGTGTCTCGTGCGCGGTCGGATGTCTCATGCATGCGCAGCGTGGGAAGTCAGTCACGAACCGAACTTGAGCTCTGCATCATTTCGCTCTATATAAGCTCTTGAACCAGTTATTTCTCAGCCTTGAATATAAGTCATTATAAACCTAACATCGTGTTCCATTGGACCAAACAATCAAGAAGCGGTGCTCATGTGGAATGAGTTCCCGGTGACTGTCTCTATGCGACAGTAAGAAGCCTGAACTTCTCAACATTATCTTTAATTCAGAAGGAATCTTTAATTCAGAAGGAATTGCTGTTGCTTTTCTTTTCCGAGGTAGATAGGGTAATATATCCAGATATAATTGTCTTGCTGCTTCTCGAGATAATCTAAATAAGTTCATATAATACAATATATATTTATGCAACTGTGTTCTGTATTCACTGCCAGTACTGAAAATCTATAATATATGTAGTATATAATATACATTTTCAGTACTGACAGTGAATGTAGAAATGCATTCCTAGTCAATAGCAAGTGTAATATTATATCAATTTTATAATTTCGAATTTAACAATGTTGCTTTAAAAAAAAGACACAGGTAATACAAATTGACACAAAGCGACAAGATTAGACACAATGCTTTCTAATAATGACATAATATAACACAAGTATTGTATATACATTTAAAGAAGGTTGCTTTCTAGCAAAAAGTGACATTAAATAATACAATGTTCGATACAATGTTATCTTATTAGACAACATAATACATATATAATATACAAGTACAGAACTGAAGAGCTAAATATATTTTTTGTATCATTGTAAAAAAGCATTGTGTCGAACATTGTGCTATTTCATGTCACCCTCTTTTGCCAGAAAACAATTTTCTTCATGCATATTTGTGTTATAATGCATTATTGTTAGTATTGTATTGAACGTCTTATTGTTTTATATCACTTTTTATTACGTGTTTTACTAGAAAGCAAGTATAATATGCTAGAAAGCAAGCAGATATAAATACAGATGTATTATATACACTTATATTGTTGAATGAGAAATTATTGATATTATATTATTGTTACTTCATATTTAGTAATAATAAAAAAAGAACATGGTATATATAATTAAATATATATGCATGTATGTGTATATATATATATATATATATATATATATATATATATATATATATATATATATATATATA
>NW_022639728.1:246151-248989 GCF_010583005.1 Odontomachus brunneus
GTAAAATCATTTTGTCCTCCTTTTTCGTCGTTTTCTGCACAGAGCCACGATCCGGCAAGTCATCAACGTTTTTGACCTCGGAATAACGTTTCACCCACTTACTCACAAACGCCTTAGACTTCTTCATATACTTAGCAGCCGCTCCGCGCGACATTTTTGGTCCTTTCGGATGCGAACATAGAAACACAGCTTCGTAACGTGATGCGTACGCGGCACTCATGTTGAAATACGCCCTTTTGTGACGAAAGTCAAACGATAACTAAGGCTTTCTAGACAAAGCATCTTGGGAGAAGAGCCCCGCTATTGGCTCGCGTTCATATCCCCCCTCTAACGGTTTCGAGGAAAAAGTTTTACCGTACACGCTCTTATCAAACATACTGTACATGGCAAAGAGTAATATACAGCACCAATTTTATGAGTACCAGTTTGTGAGCCAAGTGGATCATTTACTTCAAATTCATCGTAATAAAATATAAGAGGAATTATCCTGTTCGGATACTTTTCTTGTAATTTTTTAAATAATTGAGCCTGAATTATATTTGAGATACCATTTGATTCCATTGATAAGTTTCGCAAATAATTTAAAATTTATTGTAAGAAACCAGGAAGAGCAAATAATTTTTGTATTACTGATTTTACAGATATATATTGACCGGTTACATTGGTAGGTACAATTGTGTAATTTAAACCAATTTTTTTCCCGATATTTTGCTGTCCAATTACATACGATTCTGGTTTTATTAAGGTATCTTGTTCTTTAAATTATTTAAATCGTTTGAATTCTGTATCAAGTGATTCAAATGGATTTTCAAATAAGTTAAAAATTTGCTCAATTTTATTCTGGATTACACTATCGTTTGTGATCAAATCTAGAACATTTAGTTTAAGATATGAAAATATTATTTTGTTGACAAACATACGTGTAGAATCAACAATTTCTTGTACATGCATTCTATTCATTGACAATTCATTATAAAAGCTAGCTGCAAATTTTGCAGCTTCGTGTTGTAATTCTTTTTTTAAGTCGACAAAAGTCTGCTCAGTGTTGTCAAAATTATAAATAAATTCTTCTTGACTCACAAACAAATCGGAAGTAAGAATATCAAAATCTCTGTTATCATTTGGCTGATATATCAACAGCAGAACTTTTTATATTCGATGATTTTTTATTATCTTTCGAATGATCAGTAATTAAATGATTTTTAAAAACATTTATATTTTGAAAAATACGATAACAGTCATTTTGCATACATACGTAACGATCACATAATTCAAATGTGTGAAATAAAGAAAAATGACGGATAAACGGATTAATATCTTTGAATCTTGTCTCACATAAATGGCAACGGAACATCTTGAATGGTAGAATCACAATCGCAAGATATTTTTATAAGTAGCGTAAAGAAAAATAACATAAAATATTTCAAATTTCAAAATTCAAGCATGGAAACAACTCTAATGTGCATATTAACACTATTTTATACGCTTAATGATATATAAAACTATATTTTTATAATTAATCAGTCAAAATATATATAAAATGAAATATAAAATATAGAATTTTACTCAAACACAACTGTCTTAAATATATGTTCGATAAAGTCACATATTGGATTAAAGTCTATTCAAATTATCGATCAGAGTCATTACAGACTTACTATATTTATCCCATTTTGTTGTTCGTTCATAAATATATTTTTGTATAAAAAGCCAAATCTGTTCGCAGGCAGGTGGATATTTGACATTCAGAACTTGAAAAATCTTGTACAAAATGTCAACAGCCTTTAAGACATTTTCCATTTTATACATTATATCATCAATGATGATATAAAATGCTTCAATTGCGGTGAGTTGTGATCCTATTGCAATTATGTACGGCTGTAGAGTTTCTTTTAGTTTATTGGCGTTCTCTCGTCTTCGACGTTTTACTATTTCCAAATCTCCTGGTATCTATAATATTCAAATTTTTATTACCAACTAATTAGTGTCTATATAATTTTAAATTTTAGATCTAAGATAACTTATTAATTAATGTCTCGTTAAAATTTGATTATAAAATATTAATTAATTATAAATAAATAGCTTACTTTAATATGACAAATAAAAGCATCTATTGATTCTGCTATAGTAGGTCGCCATGTCTTCTTTCTTCCTGATATCTTTAGTCGCACATTGGAAGGACACAGCACTGGTATTAAAGAAAGCAGTGCCGCATTTCTACATTCTATACAACATGATTAAATAAAAACTTACGTAAACTTTGCATTTATTAAGTTCATTTTTATATCTAATTTTATATTAAATATTTTATTACCATTTCCTTTTTCCATAATTGAATCTCTCCCAGTTGTTTAACAAAAGTTTTATCTTTTATCATTCGATTTTGCAGTAATATTTCGAATTTTTCAGATAGTTCAGGCCACTCGTTATAAATATTTGATTTTTCATCGATTAAGGCATTATAATCATTATCCAGCTGAAATGTAAAAAACAATATAATGTTACGTCTGGATGTTACGTCCTGGTAAAGAACGCAACACGACGTAAAGCCTCGATCGTACTAGCAGGTCGAGTTACGAGTCAGCGACCAGAAGGATCGCTTTACGCGTGTACCGACGTACGACGAGTGGTCCTTTTTCGATCAGAGAACTGAATCTCTTTATCGCGGACGGACCGAGAGCGGATAAGAGAAATGAAGGGGGAAAAGGGAAGGATTCGAAAAGAAATTGTGATATAATTTGAATTAGAATTTAGATAATTCTTGACGATTACATTTATTTTCCTCGCGGGGTTGTTACAATTTTTATTAACTACTAGCACGGAGACAAAGTACGCGCG
>NW_022639728.1:249848-253405 GCF_010583005.1 Odontomachus brunneus
GGGGGGGGAGGGGGGCATATAAGAACTACCTTTACCCAAGGGAGCTCAGTATCAGAGTTTTCAGCCCTGATGATGCAAACTGCAACGTTTGCGAAACGTCGGCATATCGCTGATTCAAGACACGACTCCATACCGGAAGCTATACCTAGACACTCGTTATAAATATTTAATTTTTTATCGATTAAGGCATTATAATCATTATCCAGCTGAAATGTAAAAAACAATAAAATATAAAATTGAAAAAAATGAATTTTTTATTATACGTACAAGCACGTAACCAAATTCCTGTTTAAGCACTGGATATTCTTTAAAAATGTCATAAACGTTTCCTGTATGTTGCTTTATAAAATCTTGTCTTAGTTCACGAGATTTATCCCAATGTTCTTTTACAGCCGACCAAGGTGTTGTATTATATCGTAACCATTGCATGTGTGTTTTACAAGCATGTTTAGCTATATTTACATTTAAATTTAGTAAATTTAATTCTGAACTTTTTTTAAGATCTTTTACAAGATATACTACTGTCACTTTGATTAAATTTATATCATATTTAAGAAAATATAATTTAAAAAAATAACTGTTTTATTGTTATATACGTACTTTCAGGATTAATGTGTAATTCAATATTTGAATCATCTATATTTTCGTCAGTTTTTTTCATTTTAATAAGTCCAATTTGTCGACATACATCGAGTTTATTTCGATAAAAATCCGGCAGTTTTCCTTTTGACACTTTTTGGGACGGTCCTTCAGATTTTGGTGGAACATAATAAAATGCTTGTTGCTCATTCGGAAACAAGGCCCTGATTTTTTGTGATAAAACGTCGAAATTGCATTCAGCAAACGAATTCTATAAGCATTAAATCATATTTATAAAAATACATATTGATATAAAAACAGAATAAAAATATTTTTTATTAATATTTAGCAACATTACATTTCTATCTCATCATCAGATTTTTTAAATATAAATTAATTAATAAGAAGTTCGATTAATTTTCTACGTTTGGCTTTATCGAGTATGTCATGCTTCTCATAATGTTTAATAATAATTTGTCCATCTATAAAGCTTAGTAACAATTTTTTCAAATCCTATAAAAAAATACTTGTAAAATATTAATAACATTAATTAAATATTTATAAAATTATATTTTGCATAGAAATGTTATACCGTATTTTGAACTGATGCAGATTGATTTAAAACGTATAAAATTGTATTTTGATTGTTATCATCTTTTTTTGATACTTTCTTTTTGATGCTACATTCTCTTAAATTAAAATTATCATCTTCGAAACTTGATACATCTTCGATACTTGATGAACAGTTTAATGAATCTTCAAGAACATTTTTTGTGCATACGATGTCTGTAAACAAAAAAAACATTTCTGATTATATTTCTTTCGATTATTTTATGACTGCGATCGACTTGCTACAAATGCGGAGCGTTCTTCCTCTCTTTCTCTCTTTATTAAAAGTAAAGAGAAAAAATGCTTTGAAGCATTTGTAACATCAAGTTGGCTGCAATCTATATATATTGTGCAATTCAATTTATATCATATAATTTAATTTAGAGTTATAATATTTGTATTAACTATTTATTTATATATTTTATTATTTTAAATTTATTTATTTTTTTAACAAGTATTTTATTATAATATTATATTAATTATAATTATTATATTATTATATTTATTTATATTGCTATAATATTTTAACAAACATTTTTATAAATACCGAAGGTTGTGAATCACTGCAGGATAATTCTACTTTCTCAAAATTTTCTTTAGAAATTTCTTCTTTTTCTTTATAGATAGGAGGTAATCCTGTAAGGGATCTTGATAACTGTTGGCATGATTTTAATTGTTCCAGTTTATTATCATCTGAGGTTGCACGCGATTTCTCCTGTAAAAATAGTAATAATTTTTGTATACACTTTACTTCTATTTATTAAAATTAAAAAAAAAATTAAAATTGTGTTTTACCAATTTTATATTGTCTATCAATAATTTTCTTTTTTCAAGAAAACAACGAATTCCTCCAATTGTTGTTATTATACACTTCAGTCTCAGTTATATTTAGAAAAGCTTCCTTATCAATGTCTTCTTCTAAATTCAATAAGATATGAATATAAAATAAAAAAATTAATATTCTTTGACGATTTAATTTAAACCTAATTTTAATTGTAAATTACAATCAGTCATATTATCTTAATCAATGAAAAATATTCACCATATTAGAAAGTGCATTTTTTTTTCTGCCACCGATCTAAGATTGTGTGTATAACAATAAGAAACGTCTAACCGAAACAAATACCAATCAGTGTATTATTGTTCGAAAAAAAAACAGTAATCGTTATTCAATTATTTCACTTTCACAGTCTTGCTTAGCAACAAACTCTTTCTCTAAAAAGCGTATAAAGCGTATATAATATAGTATATTATAGTTTAATGACGAAATGTTACCATATTAAGGTTATGATCGAAAACTTCCTTTTCGAGAAAAATTTTACTCGAAATATATAGTACATGTAATATATACTATATTATATCGAATAAAACTTTCATTGGGAAATAAGGTTGTCTAAAGTAAACTCACAAAGCATGAATATGCATGCTGTGTGAAAAGCAAGATATCAATATATGCTATATTGTACTTACCAATAAATCGATGATATCATTTGGACAATTTCCATTCATTTAGCATTGTACGAATGAATTCTTCGTCAGCCATTATCACTTCACACTTATATCTGTATCACACACTTCACACATATCACTTATTACTGCGAAATCTCGCGTTAAGAGACTGTATGGGGCTATTACGTCAGTCGTAATGTTCCTAACCTTAATTCCTAACCTTAGTTGCTAACTTTAAGCGCCAATGGACTTCGTGCGCGTGGAGGGGATTGATTTCTCAAACGCGCGCGGGATCCTCTAGCGCAAGGTTTGACTGTATTCACTTTTAAAGTCAGGAAAAATTCAACACACGTAATTTTTATGATTAGAATAACATCTCTCTTGAACACTCTTAATTGGTATTGACTAAATCTCTTTCGACAATGACCATAAACTTATTTAATGATATACATCCCATTGGCGATCGCAACACTTGTGGAATTTCTTCTGTTTTTTATCGAAAACAAAGATAGGTAATGCTCACGAACATTGCGATCACAAATGGAACGCAGCCGAAGCAAGCGTATATAAACCTCACTATTGCCATTCGCTATTATTGTTCAATTACTGTGTGTGTGTGTGTATATATATAATTTATATATATATATATATATATATATATATATATATATATATATATACAGGGTGAGTCATTTTAGTCTATGGATCCGAATATCTTCCAAATTACGATATCTAAAAAAAAATGGTTTAGATAAAAGTTGACCAGGACAGAGGGGGTCATTCAATTGTACCATTGGTTTTGACCTTGAGGTCAATTTTGAAGGTTACTTCAAGGTCACGATGGTGTTTTCTAATGGGACACCCTATTTTTGACTGCGGATTTCGCAAGAGCGGAAAATTTTACATCAAACTTGTCTTAT
>NW_022639728.1:253765-256533 GCF_010583005.1 Odontomachus brunneus
TATATATATATATATATATAATTTATATATATATATATATATATATATATAATTTATAATTAAAAAAAATATTCTATTATATTATATATATTATACTTTTACACACACACACGCACACACACACACGCACACACACACACATATATATATAAATTATATACACATCACACACACATGGTAATTGAACAATAGTAGCGAATGGCAATAGTGAGATATATATAATAGAATAGAATATTTTTGTTTAATTACAAATTTTCTGTTGAAGAAACTAAGCAAATAATTTGGTTGCGCTTAACTAAACAAATTTTTGAATTTTGTTCTTTCTATAACACATTTGGTTAGCATAAGTAGAACATTTGATATCGTCAACTAAAACGTGTGTACCAAACATTTTGGTAGCAATTAAAAAATTAATTTTTTCAGTGTATATAAGTGTCGCGCTCCAAACGGTACCGAGCGCAGGTATACGACCGCGCGCGTGAACGCTTTACTTTTTGGTCCCTTGACACCACAGACTTGCTATTTGGACATTAGATGGCACAACTGACGAGGAAAAGCAATAATTTGTGCTCGTCTAACAGCTGTTTTTGAAAAAGTAACGTCTCCGAGCCAATAGTTGAGAGGCAGCGTGCTCTTCATACACTCCTATTTTTCTTACCGTGCAGTAGTTTTACGTTGTTGTGCATTATATTTGCAAAAAAATGAGTCGAAAAATAGATAAAAGTGAACCGAACTATCGTCCAAGCCGCCCTCGTCGTTGGCGATTGAATTTATACATGACACTGAAAAAGAGGTGCCAAGCGACGCCGACGTCGGAGCAAGTGCGTCGGCTAAGAAAATGAAAGCGTCGGTGTCTGACGTTGTTGTAAATTTGAATTTCTGTTACCGAATCATAGAATTTATTTCTGTATTTTCTGCTATTTCTGACATAACTATTTGCAGAAAGTGTAAAGGTAATTTATCATTCGGGAATTCAGGTGACAGAGGACTTGGTTTTAAAATATCCGTGAAGTGTAAGTGTGGCACTATATTCATTGATTCAGGACTATTTATTCATAATAGTTTTGAAATTAATCGAAAAATAGTTTTTGCTATAAGATTACTGGGAGTAGCTCGAGAAGGCATAAACATTTTTTGCGGTATAATGGACTTGGGACAAGGATTGAGCAAAAAAGGTTACAAGAGAATAATGCAACACTTATACTCGTCTGCTAAGAAAGTTTTTGATGTTTGCTGCAAAAACGCTGTGCAAGATGAAATAAAAATAAATGAAGAGAACGAGAGACCTATTCAGAATTTGACTGTTAGCGGTGACGGTTCTTGGAAAAAGCGCGGGTTCTCGTCTCTCTTTGGTGTTACTACGCTAATAGCTTATCACTCAGGAAAAGTAATAGATCTAATCGTTAAAAATAGTTATTGTCAAGCATGCATCTACTTTAAACAGAGATTCAAACGGTCCGGAATATGCAGAGCACAAAAAGAATTGCTGAACAAATCATCGAGGCTCTTCGGGAAAAATGGAAGTCGATTCTATGCTCGAAATATTTCAAAGATTCCAAGAACGTTATGGAGTGAGATACAGTAGTTATATTGGAGATGGAGACGCTAAGATTTTTAAAGCCATTGTAGATACAGAACTTTACGGTGATAATTTGAAAGTAACGAAGAGCGAATGCGTGGGCCATGTCGAGAAACGCATAGGCAGTCGACAACTAAATTAAAAAAAAAACTGCTAAACTCGGAGGCAAGGGGAAACTTACTGATATTCTTATAAAAAAAATTAACAAAATACTATGACCTAGCCATTCGAAGGAATGCGCATTCACAGAATGACATGAAAAAAGCAATCATGGTCATTTATTTCCATTTGATATCAACCGATCAAGAGCCGCAGCACCAGTACTGTCCCCCGGGCACCGACTCGTGGTGTGCGTATCGCGTCGCCGAAGCTGAAAATGCAGCACAAGCTTATACTCATCCTCCTCCATTATATTCTGATGTGAAAAAGCAGATACTGCCAATTTACGAGGATTTATCCCGTGATGACTTGCTTAAGAGATGCTTGGGTGGCTATACACAAAACGCAAATGAATATTTTAATGCGACCGTATGGCGCTTGGCTCCCAAGCATCTAAATTCAGCGGCTGGAAAATCGTTGAGATTGCTGCTTGTTTAGCCGGAGGCATGTTTAACGATGGCTACACATTCATTCTACAAGTAATGACAGATTTGGAACTGCAAATCGGTTTTCAGTGTAAAACATTCGCTGACGTGTACGACAAAAACCGAGTGGAAAGACAGGAGCATCGTAGCCAAAGCAGGTCAAAAGAGTCCAGGACAGCTAAAAAACAGGAAGCAGCGGCTTAAATGGATGCATTTGCAGAAGAGGAAGACATACTTTACTGCCCTGACATCGCAGACTAAGCTTATATAGTCGTAAGTCCCCTTAAACCCTACTTTTCTCTATCGAAAACTTTAAACGCGTTTTTCTCAAAACAAAATTTCGCGTGCCGTGTAATGTAGCTCAAAGAATTCTCAACCGATTTTAATGAAATTTTGCACACATATTCTTTGACTTATTGGCCTTTGCATGACACTAAAATTTTACTAAAAATTCAATAATAAATATTGTTTTTTACCATTTGTTTGTAACAAAAAAGTGATTTTTTTTCAAAATTGTCCTGAATTTTTAATTTTTGATTTTTTTTTTAAATCGACTGTCATGCAAAGCGTATTAACATATTTTAACGAAAAAACTTTGGTTTTTT
>NW_022639728.1:259119-264806 GCF_010583005.1 Odontomachus brunneus
TATATATATATATATATATAATTTATATATATATATATATATATATATATAATTTATAATTAAAAAAAATATTCTATTATATTATATATATTATACTTTTACACACACACACGCACACACACACACGCACACACACACACATATATATATAAATTATATACACATCACACACACATGGTAATTGAACAATAGTAGCGAATGGCAATAGTGAGATATATATAATAGAATAGAATATTTTTGTTTAATTACAAATTTTCTGTTGAAGAAACTAAGCAAATAATTTGGTTGCGCTTAACTAAACAAATTTTTGAATTTTGTTCTTTCTATAACACATTTGGTTAGCATAAGTAGAACATTTGATATCGTCAACTAAAACGTGTGTACCAAACATTTTGGTAGCAATTAAAAAATTAATTTTTTCAGTGTATATAAGTGTCGCGCTCCAAACGGTACCGAGCGCAGGTATACGACCGCGCGCGTGAACGCTTTACTTTTTGGTCCCTTGACACCACAGACTTGCTATTTGGACATTAGATGGCACAACTGACGAGGAAAAGCAATAATTTGTGCTCGTCTAACAGCTGTTTTTGAAAAAGTAACGTCTCCGAGCCAATAGTTGAGAGGCAGCGTGCTCTTCATACACTCCTATTTTTCTTACCGTGCAGTAGTTTTACGTTGTTGTGCATTATATTTGCAAAAAAATGAGTCGAAAAATAGATAAAAGTGAACCGAACTATCGTCCAAGCCGCCCTCGTCGTTGGCGATTGAATTTATACATGACACTGAAAAAGAGGTGCCAAGCGACGCCGACGTCGGAGCAAGTGCGTCGGCTAAGAAAATGAAAGCGTCGGTGTCTGACGTTGTTGTAAATTTGAATTTCTGTTACCGAATCATAGAATTTATTTCTGTATTTTCTGCTATTTCTGACATAACTATTTGCAGAAAGTGTAAAGGTAATTTATCATTCGGGAATTCAGGTGACAGAGGACTTGGTTTTAAAATATCCGTGAAGTGTAAGTGTGGCACTATATTCATTGATTCAGGACTATTTATTCATAATAGTTTTGAAATTAATCGAAAAATAGTTTTTGCTATAAGATTACTGGGAGTAGCTCGAGAAGGCATAAACATTTTTTGCGGTATAATGGACTTGGGACAAGGATTGAGCAAAAAAGGTTACAAGAGAATAATGCAACACTTATACTCGTCTGCTAAGAAAGTTTTTGATGTTTGCTGCAAAAACGCTGTGCAAGATGAAATAAAAATAAATGAAGAGAACGAGAGACCTATTCAGAATTTGACTGTTAGCGGTGACGGTTCTTGGAAAAAGCGCGGGTTCTCGTCTCTCTTTGGTGTTACTACGCTAATAGCTTATCACTCAGGAAAAGTAATAGATCTAATCGTTAAAAATAGTTATTGTCAAGCATGCATCTACTTTAAACAGAGATTCAAACGGTCCGGAATATGCAGAGCACAAAAAGAATTGCTGAACAAATCATCGAGGCTCTTCGGGAAAAATGGAAGTCGATTCTATGCTCGAAATATTTCAAAGATTCCAAGAACGTTATGGAGTGAGATACAGTAGTTATATTGGAGATGGAGACGCTAAGATTTTTAAAGCCATTGTAGATACAGAACTTTACGGTGATAATTTGAAAGTAACGAAGAGCGAATGCGTGGGCCATGTCGAGAAACGCATAGGCAGTCGACAACTAAATTAAAAAAAAAACTGCTAAACTCGGAGGCAAGGGGAAACTTACTGATATTCTTATAAAAAAAATTAACAAAATACTATGACCTAGCCATTCGAAGGAATGCGCATTCACAGAATGACATGAAAAAAGCAATCATGGTCATTTATTTCCATTTGATATCAACCGATCAAGAGCCGCAGCACCAGTACTGTCCCCCGGGCACCGACTCGTGGTGTGCGTATCGCGTCGCCGAAGCTGAAAATGCAGCACAAGCTTATACTCATCCTCCTCCATTATATTCTGATGTGAAAAAGCAGATACTGCCAATTTACGAGGATTTATCCCGTGATGACTTGCTTAAGAGATGCTTGGGTGGCTATACACAAAACGCAAATGAATATTTTAATGCGACCGTATGGCGCTTGGCTCCCAAGCATCTAAATTCAGCGGCTGGAAAATCGTTGAGATTGCTGCTTGTTTAGCCGGAGGCATGTTTAACGATGGCTACACATTCATTCTACAAGTAATGACAGATTTGGAACTGCAAATCGGTTTTCAGTGTAAAACATTCGCTGACGTGTACGACAAAAACCGAGTGGAAAGACAGGAGCATCGTAGCCAAAGCAGGTCAAAAGAGTCCAGGACAGCTAAAAAACAGGAAGCAGCGGCTTAAATGGATGCATTTGCAGAAGAGGAAGACATACTTTACTGCCCTGACATCGCAGACTAAGCTTATATAGTCGTAAGTCCCCTTAAACCCTACTTTTCTCTATCGAAAACTTTAAACGCGTTTTTCTCAAAACAAAATTTCGCGTGCCGTGTAATGTAGCTCAAAGAATTCTCAACCGATTTTAATGAAATTTTGCACACATATTCTTTGACTTATTGGCCTTTGCATGACACTAAAATTTTACTAAAAATTCAATAATAAATATTGTTTTTTACCATTTGTTTGTAACAAAAAAGTGATTTTTTTTCAAAATTGTCCTGAATTTTTAATTTTTGATTTTTTTTTTAAATCGACTGTCATGCAAAGCGTATTAACATATTTTAACGAAAAAACTTTGGTTTTTTTATTTCAGTTAATTAGAGCGACCTGGGCGTTGCACGGCCCAAATTGTAGGAACCCACTTCAAGCAGCTGCTGCGCCGCCATTTTGAAATATGTTTACATGAAAAAATATATAATATACATTAAATCCTATATATTACAATATGCTTTAAATCGATTTCATAAACTTTTCCATTTTTCAAAAAAAATTCTCGAAAAAACGGCCGTTTACATGACCTTCCCCCTTAAATAGAAACCTCCATTTTTGATTGCATATTCTTGTAGCTTCCCAAAACACTATAATAAAGTATTTTTTCATTAAATACTTTTCGAGTTATAAGGCTTGAAAATTACAGTACCGCCGGCATTAGCATTATCCAAGGTGTACCACGCGGAAATTATCCTCTTTTCAATAGGATTTATACCTCTTTTGTGTGTGTGTGTGTGTGTATGTGTGTCACAGCAGAGATAAGGACCCCACGGTTCGTCAATCCCGTAGTATCTAATGACTCCAAACTCTCTCTACTGCTGCGTGTATGTGTGTGTGCGTGCGTGCGTGCGTGCGTACGTGCCTGCGCGAACTTGCACGTGCTCGTACATGCCACGATTTACGTCTTACAACATTTCTTCGAATGTATCACCATTCACTTCAATACACATTCGGAATCTATGACGCAATGCAACAGTAGTCCTTTGAAGAAATTCTTCGGGAATAGTTGCCAAAGTTCTGGTAATGCCATTTCTCATATCGACCGGAGTTGTCGGTTCCGTAGCAAAAATAATCACTTTAACCCCTATAAAAAGAAATCACAAGATGTCAAATCAAGAGAATTTGGAAGCCATGTGATATAACAGTTGTACCCTATCCAGCTTTCAGGATATCTTTGATGTAAATAGTCTCGCACAATGGCAGCTCTATGCGGAGGAGCACCATCTTGTTGAAACCACATGCGATCATTAGTTCCTAAATTGATATCCTCTAACAATTCGAATAGATTATTTCGCAAGAACTATAACTAACTATATTATTCGGTTAATATTATTATCAAAGAAATAGGGTCCAATAACCTAGCTGTCCAAAATGCCACACCAAACGTGCTTTCCACTAATAAACGTTTACTTTCCACTAATGCTGACGATCTATATGACAAATCCAAAATGGATTAATATCTGAATAAAAGTGGCAATTATGACGATTCAATTCTCCAGTATTCTGAACTGCTGATTCGTCAATAAATAAAACCTTATAAAAAAAGTCGGATTTTCTTCTAATTTTTCTAATTCCCAATGACAAAATTCAACGCGTTTTTGTTTTTTATTTTCAGTAAGTGCCTGAGCTCGTTGAATGTGATAAGCGTGAAAATTATTTGCTCTTAAAATTCGCCGGATAGTCGATTGAGAAACATTGAGTTCTCAACTGATTGTACGTTGACCAATCTGAGGATTTATTACTACCATCCTTAAAATAGCTGTATTTAAATAATTAGCATCAGTTAAAGATTCTTTCTACGTTTGTGACATAATGTACCTTCACAAGTTCTATTAATAACTTTCATTATTATAATATGATTGGGACATCAACGATCTGGATACCGTAGAGTATACCGACAGGCACATTGTTTGTAGTTTTCATTGGCTCTTCCATATTCAATTATCATGTCGACAATTTCACTAAATAAATAATCAATCATATTTATTATTAAGGAAACAAAATGTTAATTTTAATACTCTTTTTTTAATTTTTGTACATCTAAAGTAACACGTCTACAGTGACGAGGTAACTGATGTAGCGTTTTGCTTAGCTCTGTGTAGTTGGCATCCCCAAATACGAATTTTTGAAAAACGAAAATAAAACTCGTTTGTCTGTCGTTAGTCCATGTTAGTCCAACCAAAAATTTCGTTTGCCCACCTCTATAAACAAAGTTATAAAAAAAAATTTTTGCACCAGCACCCCCATGACAAAATATTTTTAATTTCTTAGCAGCATAATTTTGTCCACGATTTGTCCATATTTGTCTATCAAATATTTTAATTTATCCATTCTTCAAAAAAAAATTATAGCCAAAATAAAAAATTGAAAGCACGTAAAGTTGACATCCCCAAATGTGATTTTTTTAAAAAACCATACATTTTTTTATCCGCTCGTGGATCTCGTTTGTCCAAGCATCGTTTTTGTTTGTCCACCCCGCGAAATAGAGTAATTCTAAAAAAAAAAGATAAAAAATCGATAATGTTCTTTTGCGATCGACGACCTTTATTGCATTCTTACGACTAGAATCGTTTGTCTACTCGTGGTTTTCGTTTATTTATTATCTCGTTTTATTCTTATCTCGGCGCGGTGCGTCAAACCGTAGAAGCGCAGTGGTATAAATATACGCAGTGGTGCATTGTCTTCTAATCACCGCGCGCGACATCCACGCGCTTTATTATTGGGCCACGCTGTGACTTGAGCGGTCCGTCCTCTACCATTCAGCGTGCGTTTTTCCTTAATCCTTTTTAATTAATATCTCAACTATTATTAGGTGGTAAACTTAGTTCCTGCGGTTTTTTTGTTTAAAAAACTCATTTATTTCGACATCAAAAGCAAAAAATACATTAATCGAAGTACTTTCCCTCGCTAGCTATACATTTTTCCCATCTTTCGGGCAACGCGTAGATTCCGCGACGATAGAACGATTGGTCTTTTGATGCAATCCATTCGTCGATCCATTTTCGCACAACCTCGTAATTTCTGAAGTGTATATCCACCAAGCCGTGCTGCATCGACCGGAACAAGTAATAGTCCGAAGGAGCTAAGTCTGGTGAATACGCTGGGTGCGGGAGAACTTCCCACTCGAGCTGCATCTGTGTTTCTTTGATGGCTTTGGCAACGTGTGGTCGAGCGTTGTCGTGCAAAAGCATGACTTTACGTCGATTGCTGGCTACTGCTGGCCTTTTTTCCAA
>NW_022639728.1:264816-268306 GCF_010583005.1 Odontomachus brunneus
CGGTGGCGGCAGACCGCGATCCGGGCTCTGGACCGCGTCGTCCCGGGGGGTGACTTCAACCCGGCGCGTCGTCGTCTGGAACGGTGTGTCGTGGAGTCACGGTCGAAGCCCGACACGTTCTCCTCTGAATTCGATCGGCGGCCGAAACCCGGCACGTCGTCGTCTGGAACAAGGTGCTTTGGAGTCACGGTCGAAGCCCGACACGCTCTCCTCTGAGTTCGATCGGCGGCCGAAACCCGGCACGTGGTCGTCTGGAACGGTGTGCCTCGAGAGGCTGAGTTCGCGGTGTCACGCTCCCGTGCTGGTCTCCTAGGAGACCGGCGGTGAACTCATCCCGATAGTTCCGCGAGCCCCCCTTTTATAGAGGCGGTCGCGGAAATTTAACTGCGAGTGCTGCCTCAACCTCGCGTTCGAGCCGCGTAGCGGCGACCGGGAGGACTACCGGGCTCCCGGCGTGCTAGTCGTCTAACGGGTGGCGGGCAGCGAAATTAAGTACAGCGGGGAGAACGCAACATAAATATATTTTGAACACTGATAACATGACGGAAACAGACTAGACTATTGAAACTTATATAATTGTACTTCTAAGTAGGAACGAGGTGGGAACGCCTCGTTACACATGTAGACGTTTGGAAACAGCCATCGGAGTGACATTTAATGCTGCAGACGATTCTTGGAGCGTTTGAGTAGAGTTTTCGTCCAATAATGCCTGCAAATCGGTGTCTTCAAACTTTTTCGGTTGGCCTGAGCGTTCTTTATCATTGACATCAAAATCACCATTTTTAAATCGCTGAAACCATACTTGGCATGTTCTTTCCGATGGAGCATAATTGCCATAAGCTTCGAAAAGCAATTTATGAGCTACAGCTGCAGTTTTTTTCAAGTCAAAGTAATGAAGCAGCAAAAATGTCGAAAAAACAACTTATCACGTTCCATATTTAATCAAAAGAAAAAATAGCACTGCTCGCTTAAATGAATCTCTTCGCACTGAATTTTATTGACAAATGTCTAACCTCTAAAATGCAGCCAGTTTCAGATGTCAAAATAAATTACACCTACAACTAACGTCATCTAACTGTGAGCCGCAGGAACTAAGTTTACCACCTAATATTACAAATTTCGCAAAACGGTATAGGACTTTTATGTTTACATCAACCCATTCTACGTCCCCACAAAATGCCCGGAGGAGAGTGTGAGACACCCTGTGTATTCAAAATAAGTATATAAAAAATAATGACGGAACGCACAATCGGCTCTTTTGAGGGCCATATGATGGGCAAGGTCCGACCATGCAACTTCCTTGCGGTATCATCGGATAAAGCTAATACTGGCGACAGATCAACATTAAATCCTAACTTCTAAATTAAAAATGAAAACTTGAAGTTAATCATTTTTCTAATTTCATTAGTTTTAACTCGAGTTAGGGCGATAAATAAACAAAATTAATGAGTGTACGAACAACTGCAGTCGTCAAAATGCATAAAGTAAGGGCAGTCGACAACAGGAGAACATTAACGTTATTTTAATATTCTTTTTGAGAATTACTTTATTCTGCAGGGTGAACAAACGAAAACGATGCTTGGACAAACGAAAATCACGAGTGGACAAACGATTCTAGTTATCCGAATGCACAAAATAAAGATCATCGACCACAAAAGAAAATTGTCAATTTTTTATCTTTCTTTTTGAGAATTACTCCATTCCGCGGGGTGGACAAAGAAAAACGGTGCTTGGATAAACGAAAACTATACTTGAACAAACGAAAACCACGAGTGGACACACGATTCTACTCATCAGAATGCACAAAATAAAGGTCGTCGACCGCAGAAGAACATTGTCGATGTTTTATCTTTTTTTTTGGAAAATTAGTTTATTCCGCGGAGTGGACAAACAAAAACGGTGCTTGGTCAAACGAAAACTATATTTGGACAAACGAAAACCACGAGTGGACAAACGATTCTACTCGTCAGAATGCACAAAATAAAGATCGTCGTCCGCAGAAGAACATTGTTGATGTTTTATCTTTCTTTTTGAGAATTACTCTATTCCGCGGGGTGGACAAACGAAAACGATGCTTGGACAAACGAAAACTATACTTGGACAAACGGTTCTATTCGTCAGAATGCACAAAATAAAAATCGTCGACCGTAGAAGAACATCATTGATTTTTTATCTTTCTTTTTAAGAATTACTCTATTCCGCGGAGTGGATAAACGAAAATTATGCTTGAACAAACGAAAACTATACTTAAACAAACAAAAGCCACGAGTGGACAAACGATTCTACTCGTCAAAATGCACAAAATAAAGGTCATCGACCGCAGAAGAACATTGTCGATGTTTTATCTTTTTTTTGGAAAATTAGTTTATTCCGCGGAGTGGACAAACGAATATGATGCTTGGACAAACGAAAACTATACTTGCACAAACGAAAACCACGAGTGGACAAACGATTCTACTTGTCAGAATGCACAAAATAAAGGTCGTCGATCGCAGAAGAACATTATCGATTTTTTATCTTTCTTTTTGAGAATTACTCTATTTCGCAGGGTGGACAAACAAAAACGATGCTTGGACAAACAAAATCCACGAATGGACAAAGGAATGTCTTTTGGTTTTTAGAAAAAATCGCATTTGGGGGTGTCAACTTTACGTGCTTTCAATTTTTTATTTTGGCTATAATTTTTTTTTGAGGAATGGATAAATTAAAATATTTGGTGAAAAAATATGGGTAAATCGTGGACAAACGTATGCTGCTAAAAAATTAAAAATATTTTGTCATGGGGGTGCTGGTGCAAAAAAAATTTTTTTTATAACTTTGTTTATAGAGGTGGGCAAATGAAATTTTTGGTTGGACTAACGTGGACTAACGAAGGACAAACGAATTTTATTTTCGTTTTTCAAAAATTCGCATTTGGGGGTACCAGCTACACAGAGCTGTTTTGCTTGCTTGTTAATGAAACGTTTGAGGACGAGTATCGCGCGAGAGAATATGCACACAGGGAGAAAGCATTTGCGTGTGCGCCCTAACCATTTGACAAAATTCATTTATATATAGAAATGAAAATAACAGGTACAACCTATAACACGGACAGAAGTGTAAATCCGACCGGGCAACCTCCGCGTGGTACACCTTGGATAATGTTAATGCCGGCGGTACTGTAACTTTCAAGCCTTATAACTCGAAAAGTACTTAATGAAAAAATTATTATAATGTTTTCATTATAGTGGTTTGGAAAGTTCTCGAGATAAGCTACAAGAATATGCAATGAAAAATGAAGGTTTCCATTTAAGAAATTGAAGGTGACCTTCACGTGACTTTCAAATGACTATCCAAGATCAAGCCAATTGCACCATCTTATGTCCCCCTCCGAACCATACAACTATTGTTTTAAATATTTTTCCGTATCTTCCATATTTTTCGAGATATTTGCCTGGTTCGATTAAAATAACTCACCCTGTACACACACACACACACACACACACACACA
>NW_022639728.1:268369-271071 GCF_010583005.1 Odontomachus brunneus
CACACACACACACACACACACACACACACACACACATCAGGATCTTGAATAAGTTCTCGCTGTTTTCCAACAGATGGCGTTACCAGAACTGCGTGCATGTAGTTTAAGATAGTAACGCATCTATAAGAAAGTACTATAAGCAAGCTTGTATGTGACGAAACAGCCGTCTCGTCACTACGAACATCCGTCGGGTCGTCTAACAGGCGCAAAGCGCCAAACAAATAATGGCACACACCGCCGCCGAATCGCGACGCTTATCAGTCTCCCGCGTGGGGGAACGCCACAAGCGCCGAGACAAAGCAATCACTGATATAAAAGTGCGGCGTGATAACGAACCGATACCAGTCCCGAGGCGGCCGTACGCATACCCGTACGACCGCCGTTCCGACTTCCTTGCCGGCAGAAGTCAACATTCTAGAAACACCACTACGACCAGGAAGGTACGCTCATCCTCCTGGGAGTATCGCTTCCTGCCGAATCCGCTCTCTGAGAGGCACGGGAACCAGAGGTGGCGCGCTCACCGCCTCGGTTAAGCGCTCCTGACCTCCCTGCCAATCAGAGACACGACTGCTAGAAAAGGTGCGCTCATCTGCCCTCAAGGCCAGCACTACTCCGAAAGGCAGCGCAGCGGACAAGGGATACAGAGGTGGCGAGCTCATCGTCTCTGCCCCGCGCTCGGGGCTCCCTAGCCACTGCCTCCTCGAAGGCGCATCCACGCCACCGCCGCGACGACAACCGTACGCCGCCGCTGCGTCACAACCGTTCCGCATCCGCGGGAACTCCTACGACAGGCGTCCCACACGCCGCGTGTAGCATAATTCCGCGTCCGCGTCTGCGTTAGAATAAGACCGCGTCCGCGTTAGAATAAGACCGCGTCCGCGTCCGCATTAGAATAAGACTGCGCCTAGTATAAGCTCGTGTTAGAATAAGTTCGCATTAGAATAAGATCGCGTCTAGCATAAATCCGCGACCGGTAGCTAGAAGACCGCGTATAGTCCGACACGCCACTTTACTGTACACTATCGCAATAAACCATTCTGTTATTTCGTTGAAACACACGGACATTCACTCCGCTTCACCCACATACACCCACACACACACACACACACACACGTTCCGGCCGAACTCCAGGACACCGGCGAGCTCATCCACCGCCAAGGTTGTCCGACCGAACCGCGAGGCGAAGACATGTTATTTCACCGAAGTGTAAACAACTTTTTATTTTCATAGTATTAAATATATCGAGTTTCGTACCAAAAAAAGAGTATTTGCGGGAAATTTTACTGCACTACTTTATTTGAAAAAAAATTTGCAGCTGAAGCACACAGAATTCTTGTTGAGACTTATGTCGACCATGCTCTATCGGAAACAATATGCAGAGATTGGTTTAGACGCATCAAAAATAATGATTTTGATGTTGAAGATAAAGAACGCTCTGGCGCACCAAAAAAGTTTGAAGATGAAGAATTGGAAGCATTACTTCATAAAGACTCATGTCAGACGCTAGCTGAACTTGCAGAATCATTAGGAGTTGATCACACAACAGTTTCCGAACGTTTGAAAGTATTAGGAATGATTCAAAAGCAAGGACATTGGGTGCCGTACAAGTTGAAGCCCAAAGACGTCGAATGGCGTCTTTTCACGTGTCAACAGCTGCTTCAACGGCAGAAAAGGAAAGGTTTTTTGCATCGTATCGTGACTGGCGAGGAAAAGTGGATACACTACAATAACCGTAAGCGTAAAAGATCGTGGGGTAAGCCCAGCCATGCATCAACATCGTCGGCAAAGCCGAATATTCATGGTTCGAAGTTTCTGCTCTGCATTTGGTGGGATCAACTGGTTGTAGTTTATTATGAGCTGCTTAAACCGAACGAAACCATCACGGGAGATCGTTGTCGATTACAATTGATGCGTTTGAGCCGAGCATTGAAGGAAAAACGGCCGCTACGAGCAGAGACACGACAAAGTGATTTTGCAACATGACAATGCTTGGCCACATGTTGTAACCGATGAAAACCTACTTGGAAACGCTTAAATGGGAAGTCCTACCCCACCCGCCATATTCACCAGACATTGCCCCTTCCGATTATCACTTGTTCCAATCGATGGCACATGGCTTGGCTGAGCAGCATTTCCATTCTTATGAAGATGCCAAAAAATGGGTCGACTCTTGAATAGCCTCAAAAGACGTGTCGTTTTTCCGACATGGAATTCAAATGCTGCCAGAAAGATGAGGAAAAGTAGTGGCTAGCGATGGACAATACTTTCAGTGACATGTTTTTTACGACTTTTGTTTTAAATAAAGCATTAATTTTCACGAAAAATCAGCGAGAACTTATTCAAGGTTATATATATATACAGGGTGTTCAAAAAGTCCCGGACCGGTGAAATATCTCGAAAACTAAGCATTTTAGAAAAAAATGTTTCAGATAAAAGTTGTAGGGTTTCAAAAGATCTATTTACTGATCTTATCAGTTTGACCTTGGATGGCGTCGCCAAGGTCAGATCGAAATCACATTAACTTTTTTAAATGGAACTGCCTACTTTTTATTGCATATTCTTGTAGCTTATCTCGAGACCTTTCCAAAACACTATAAACAAATGTATTTTCGTTAAGTATCTTCCGAGTTATGAGGCTTGAAAGTTTCATCAGATCCAACCAGTGAAGGCAAGATCAGAACAAGATCCAACCAGTGAAGGCA
>NW_022639728.1:271081-271601 GCF_010583005.1 Odontomachus brunneus
ACGAGTATCGCGCGAGAGAATATGCACACAGGGAGAAAGCATTTGCGTGTGCGCCCTAACCATTTGACAAAATTCATTTATATATAGAAATGAAAATAACAGGTACAACCTATAACACGGACAGAAGTGTAAATCCGACCGGGCAACCTCCGCGTGGTACACCTTGGATAATGTTAATGCCGGCGGTACTGTAACTTTCAAGCCTTATAACTCGAAAAGTACTTAATGAAAAAATTATTATAATGTTTTCATTATAGTGGTTTGGAAAGTTCTCGAGATAAGCTACAAGAATATGCAATGAAAAATGAAGGTTTCCATTTAAGAAATTGAAGGTGACCTTCACGTGACTTTCAAATGACTATCCAAGATCAAGCCAATTGCACCATCTTATGTCCCCCTCCGAACCATACAACTATTGTTTTAAATATTTTTCCGTATCTTCCATATTTTTCGAGATATTTGCCTGGTTCGATTAAAATAACTCACCCTGTACACACACACACACACACACACACACACA
>NW_022639728.1:275601-276508 GCF_010583005.1 Odontomachus brunneus
TTAAATTTTTTGTCAAAATATTATGTGTAGATCCAACACTAATATCATGTTGCTGTTTTAATTTCCTAACCGTACTGTGACGATCTTCAATAACTGAGAGAGCAACATCCAGCTGTTTTTCTGGATTAGTTGCTGCAACAGGGCGACCCGATCTAGGAAGATCCTTTACACTTCCACTCAAATTGAAACGTGCAATTGTCCTTTGTACAGTCGACTTGGATATCTGTTCAGCTCCTACCCTAAAAGTATCGTTGAATAAAATCTGTACATCTTCATTAGATCTCGTCATATTTCCATAGCCTTTCATCATAAGAATAAGTATTCGCTCACGTTCAGTGAGAGGAGCCATGTTATCTTAAGGTGTAGGAAAAATCCAAGACGTTCAAAAAATGAAAAGAAAAACAACATGAACAGCGATAAAGACGCCTGATTAAAAATTACAGAGATAAGCTATCAAAGAAAAAACAGCTGTATCAGAGAAGAAAGTTACACACAGTTCTTGAAAGTAATAATGAAATGGCAGAAGCAAGAAGAGTACTCAATGATGAACATTCAAATTGATGAACTACTAATATTCACATTAGCGTAAGTAAAATAAACCCGATTTAAAGATAGAATTACTGCAGTCTCACAACTCAATATTTAACCGGTTAAGTGGCTTTTTTCCAAATTTTGTGCCAAAAGTGGTAGACGACAATTGTAAACTAAAATACACCAAAATTTTTTTCTGGGGGTTTTTTAGGTTGCTGATTTCGAATCTGAAATTAATTCAAGATGGTAGATTCAATATGGCGGACAAATCTAACATGGTTGACAAAAATTCTTAATTTTCTCGAATTTGGACTGTTGTTTGGAAAGTTGTAGACTATTCGATGGTGACATTGGCTGTGAGCTTAACCTTGACCTT
>NW_022639728.1:276597-276820 GCF_010583005.1 Odontomachus brunneus
TAACCTTGACCTTAACCTTCAACCGCCATATTGGATCCGTCATTTTGAATTTTTCTAACCTTGCCGATTTCGAGACCTTTCCAAAACACTACAAGAGAGTTTATTTTCGTTGAGTATTTTCCGAGTTGTAAGGCTTGAAAGCTGTAATGTACTGTAACTTTCAAGCTTCACAACTCGAAAAATACTTAACGAAAATACATTTGTTTATAGTGTTTTGGAAAGG
>NW_022639728.1:277061-281580 GCF_010583005.1 Odontomachus brunneus
TATATATATATATATATATATATATATATATATATATATATATATAATATGTTATAATAATATATTATTGCATATTTTTATTATAACATGTGTTATAATAATCTTTATATTATAGGAAATTCAGGATATCCACAATTACCTTACTTCATGGCACTTAAATTAAGGCAATGTCCAGGTATACCATCAAGTCATCATCAAGATGCTCATATAAGGGCTCAAAGTACCGTAGAACGAGTTTTTAGAATGCTAAAAGGTCGATGGAGATGTCTCAGAAAAGAAAGAGCTTTGCATTACTCGCCAGAATTTGCTGGTAAGAGTTATATATTTGTACAAATATATATATTTTTATATATTTTTATATATTACACTTAAATTATTAAAATATTAATAAATGTTATGATTTCAGCTCTTATTATTAACGCTTGCTGCGTGGTTACAGAATATAGCCAAATTTTATAATGTTCATTAGCCGGAGATTTATTTTGATGAAATAGATAGAGGGCAAAGAAATATAAGAATTAATGACCAAGCAAACAATGTGAATGGCAACGAAATTCGAGAAAATATCATACGCTTACATTTTACTTAAAAAACAAATAAATGGAACGAATTAAATATTTATTTTGTCATAAATTTTTAATACATATATGTGAAATAAAAGTTTATTTTTGAATGGTGTTATTAATTTTTAATAAATAATGAAACAGTGTTTGAGTATTAAAGATAACAGAATTATTTAAAAAAAATACAACTTTCAGAAATTGTCGATAACTTCTTAAAGAACTTTCTACAATAAGTTGTTAGTTATAATAATGTACAATGCATAAGGAAATGACTAGTTAAAATCATTCACTTTATATTCAGGGTAGAAATGAAAAATCTTATAGATTCATTTCCTTATGCGTTATACATTGTTATGATTATCAGCTTATTGTAAAGTCTTTAAAAGATGCACTATCATATATTGAGATATGTTTTGTAGTTATTACTGTTACATATTTGTTACTGCGTGCTGTTATACTTATCACAATATTTTCAGATTAAAGATACTAGATATTGTTTTAAACGTTTTTTACGTTTTTTGCTGCTTCGTAGTAAAGTTTAATATATAAAGTATAAAGTTTAAAGTATAAAGTTTAATATATTTATATAAAGTGAAAATAATAAAATTTTTTTTATGTATTGTTGTTATATATATTTTTATGTTACTAAGCGATTTTCTCTCGTAACTTTAATTAAATATCTCTGAAAACATCGACTATCTATGCTATTTTTTACTACCTATATAATTCAAACTTGTAGGAGTAAAACATGTAGGAGTACAATAGAATTATGTCATTACATCTGTAAAATGTTAAATTGTATTATTTTTTATGCCTCATATTTCTCTATAATACAAACTAACTGATAATTATGTGCAAACATTATATTAAATTAATTAAAAACAAAATATAGAAGTACTGTTCCGGACGGAACGTGTACGGTGGGCGGCCGGGCCCTAGGCACCGCTCGACTCGCAGTCGCCGGCCTCCCGCCGCCAGTTCGCACCGTTACCGCGACGCGGCGACTGCGTCAGCCGGAGCCGTTGCTCGCGGTCAAATTTCGCTTAGGCGCCTATATAAGACACCGCGCGAAACCACTCGAGGCCTTCTTGAGTGTACGTGCACGTTGGGTCATTGTCTCAAAACAGGTATTCTTTTGCACTTCTGCTTTGATCTCCATTGCCTTTAGAGAGTGTCTGAGACACGTTGGCTTTTTTGGTTCGAAGTATTTAGGTAACTTCGCGGATCTCCACCTTCTCGATACGATCGGCGTATGCGAGAAGGGCTCGCGCGATCATTCGGATTACTTCGAAGCCTCCACCGCGGTGGAAGCTTCCATTTGCGATATTTCACGTATTTGCAGATATCGTGCTATCAGTTCGACAGAACGCGGTACTGTTGGGCTCACGACTCCGCGTGAGTCTTAGTTCTCTTCGAGAACTCCGCTGCCAGGGACGCAGCAGCTCTCACGCGAGCCACGCTCGCTATTGCTCCGCTGCCAGGGACGCAGCACTCACGCGAACCCAGTTCGCTGGTAAGTCAAATCAAGACATACGTCGTCGCATCCGCGACTCAACACGCGAGTGACACTCGTTTCTACGTCTCAACGAGAGTTACCGTTAGTCACACATGCGGTATTATCGACGCAAGTCATGGTCACATATAATGATGCATTTTCATGGGCGTCAGTTGACGCTCAAAACGAGCGTCAAGACGCTCGGGTAAGGTTAGATTAGTAGAAATAGCGTCGAGATTTTGACGCTCAATGAAAAAGGTTTTCATGCGTCAGTTTCTGGAATTCGCGTCAAAAAGTAGATACATATAGGCTGCGTTCCTTTATTTACTGCGAGTACTGACGCTATGACGTCATGAAAGTGTACTGCTAGTAGCGTTCCGTTTTAACTTGGAGAACTATTAAGGTGTTGCAAAGTTACAAATCGGAACGAACCACAGTATGCTTCGTGAAGCTTGTGTTTATAGTTAGTGTTTCGGTTTAACCGCCGGCATATTAAGACGTGTCTGAACGTGTCTGAACGTGTCTGAACGTGTCTGAACGTGTTTGAACGTGTTCAGACGTGATTTTTGGAAGTTGCCTTTGGAACCTACCAAGGCCCTACTCATTCATATCTTTTTTCTTAAATTTCCAAATCGTCAAAGCGTGAGATATTTTACCTAAATTCATCTTTTGTTGTCTCTTACATCTACGATCGAAATCTGAAATCTAGCCAAATATCTATTCTACATACGATGGAAGCACTGTTCGGGAGTAATGGCGTAAAGTCACTCACAGGAAAAGTGTGCTCAGCCAAACATTGAAACTGAAATTTATGTTTATAGTTTGCGTGCTCGTGCATTTTACAAACATGAGTGAAAAGTCAAATACTAATATGACTATAATTGCATTAATTGCAAGTAATAGAAGAATACGTAGATGACGAATCAAGCGAAAGCGATTCGGACATAGAAATAGTAAAACAGTTAGTTGTACAATCTCGGGTGCCACGAATAAAGTGCAAAAATTATGTGGAAAATATTGTGACAGCATACACTGATATGGATTTTAAAATGCATTTTCGGTAAGTTATTAAACACAATGTTAAAAACTTAATTGTACATTAAAATCACAATTATATTTCTTAGATTTCTAGATTTATTTGTATTTACAACATATTTTACGAAGTAATGTTTTAAAGACTAAACGTGTATTTATATATATTATTTAGTACATATTAAGTTCTCAAAAGTTAATAATTAAAAATAAAGATCAATTATTACTACATATAGGATGACACGTACTACATTCATATTTTTATTAGAATTATTATCTCCACATTTGAATAAATATTCAGACACATGTGGACGTCTTCCAATATCTCCAGAGAAACAATTATTAGTAGCCATTTGGATGATGGCAACACCTAATTCATATAGGTATTAACTTTTTATTTTATAATTTGTAGTATAATTGTAAAAATCAATATCAAATGTACATATTATTGTATCACTTTTGCAAGTACTTTTTGAAACTACTAATATGACTATAATTGCATTAATTGCAAGTAATAAAAGAATACGTAGATGACGAATCAAGCGAAAGCGATTCGGACATAGAAATAGTAAAACAGTTAGTTATACAATCTCGGGTGCCACGAATAAAGTGCAAAAATTATGTGGAAAATATTGTGACAGCATACACTGATATGGATTTTAAAATGCATTTTCGGTAAGTTATTAAACACAATGTTAAAAACTTAATTGTACATTAAATACAAGTTATTTATGTTGTTAAAAATTGTATATATTGTTGAATATTTATTTACAGATGCATAAGTGATAGATTTGGTATTGGAAAGGCGACAGCTTGGAGAAGCGTACTAAAAGTTGTATCTGGTTTATACTATCATTTACATACATTTATAAAATGGCCATCAGCAGAAGAAGTAAAAGTTACATGGACATATATGAAAAGGAAATATGGATTCCCCAAAGTAATAGGTGCAATTGACGGAACGCATATACGTATTGCAGCTCCACAAATTAATCCTGAGTGCTACGTGAACAGGAAAGGTTACCATTCGCTACAGTTACAGGTACAGAAAGTGTATATTTATTACTAAACACAATATTAGTAATAAATAAATATTAGTAATAAATAAATAAATAAATAAAATATCTTAATCAAGCGACACGGTCGTGTCGCGAAGCCAAGTGCAAGCGCGAAGCATTGGCGGCCTACCGTGTTATATTACGCGACGACTTTAGTTGAATGTAGGTTACATCGTCATTTCGGCTATAACGGCTGAATTGACGAAGTTCTGGAGAGACTTAATCGATTCCTTGGGTTTACATTACTTAATAAAACTGTCTTTACTTTTCTCTACGTGCTCCAGAAGCTGAGCTATTTTAGCTCAAAGTCTGAATTCGTGAATTTACGCGTAAGAAACGTCTCCTCACCACAGAAATGTGCATTGACATAT
>NW_022639728.1:282097-282526 GCF_010583005.1 Odontomachus brunneus
GTTATATAACAGTTATATTGCTGAGTAGGAAATTGCAACTAACATGTACGTTACATGTAACATTGTGTTTGCTGGGATAATATAGAACTAGGATATTCTTTATGTTGTTTATGTTGTTAGAATTTTATTTAAACAGCGTAAGAAGAAAGGAAGGAAGAAAGAAAGTACAGAAAGCGAGAAGAAAAAGAGAAACTATAAGGAAAGAAGAAAGTAGTACATAGATAGATAAGGAACAAAAAATAGAAATAAAGAAGATAGAAAAGAGAGATATGCAAGAAAGTAAAATAAGTAAGGTTATTTTTTAAAAGTAATTCATTATTATTATTTGTTATTTAAAAAAATATATTGTTACTTGAATATTTAGTGTTGTTTCTACTGTTTATTTTTATAGCTAAATTAAGTAATAAGGAGGTAAAAAAGGAAAGGAAA
>NW_022639728.1:282550-283600 GCF_010583005.1 Odontomachus brunneus
CAAGATTGCTTAGGCTTGGGATGTGTTGCCGAGTCGGAGCGAGAAGGAGCAAAGATCATTCTCTTTCTCGCTCAGCGGAGCTGATGGTAGTCGAGCTGGGCGTCACACGGATAGTAGGCCAGTGGCTATGTGTGTGAGCTATTTCACTTTGCTTCTTCACAGGGCAGCACACGTCGACTTTCGCCCGGTGGCCGCTCGAGTTAATGCTTATACTTACAATTGCCAACTTCAGTAAAAATTTGCTAGCGACAACTGAAACGTGTCAATTCATGTTTTATCATATAGAGTAAACTATTGATGTTACTCCAGCAACATCTCAAATATACTGCAATTGTAATGTATCGGTAATAATAGATTATATACGTATAAGTAATATAACATGCGCTACATCACACCAAGAGTACAGTTGTAATATTTATGTAATATCCTTCGAGTTATAACTGTGTTATATTACATTTTTAAATAACTGTTATAAGTTATATACATAACGAAGATATATAACATTGTTCTATTACAGTGCTCTCAAGATTATGTAACACTTATATCTTATTTACATTACTGTGCAATATAACATTGTGCTCTTTATGTAATCCCTATGTTATATAACAGTTACGTGTTGGTTTGCTGGGTATATATATATATATATATATAGATATAGATGTAACATTACTTTTATTTTTAATATTATTTACTTTTACTTTTACTATTATTTTTAATTGTTTTTTTATTATTAAATAGCGCGCGCCTGTATTGTTTTATTAAATAAAATAGGCTGTATATAGACGTCGAAATAATAAATAAGACAAATAAAAAATAAATGATAATAAGGGAGTGGGAGAGAGAAAGACAAAGACAGAGACACATTGAGAGGGAAGGTAGGAGGGAGAGAGAGAGGTAGGAAGAAAGAAAAAGAGAGAGAGTAAATATCTTTGTTTCCGTTTCTCTCTCTCTTTCTAATAAAATTTATATTATAATAAACTTTTTAATAAAATTGTAATTGTATATATATATATATATATATATATATATATATATATATATATATATATA
>NW_022639728.1:283610-283840 GCF_010583005.1 Odontomachus brunneus
GAAACTGTTTTAGCAGTCTCTGACGACAGATTGGTGACAGACTGCGCGCAGAACCTGTCGACAGATTCTGACGACAGATTGCGCGCAGATTCTGTTTCCTAGATAGGCTATTTAATTCTATTAAGGTTAATTCCAGTACGTTATTAAATGGGGCAGTTTCACATACACACTATGTAAAACTGCTGCAGAGAAGTCAAGATAATTATATTGTGCAATAATTGTACACATAT
>NW_022639728.1:283956-284201 GCF_010583005.1 Odontomachus brunneus
CATATACACAATAAAAAACAATGTTTATATTTTAAAATTGTATTACTCATTTTTTATAAAAAAGCAACAATAATAGAGAAATAACGAGTACAAGTATAGAATAGTACAACGATTAAATGGCCATTTAAAGGCGTACACATGTCATTCCTGGCAAAAATTGTCCTCATAATTTTTCATACAATTTTTCATTTTATTATTTTAAATGTTGTTATGTCATTAAATCCGATTTAACCGTCATGCAATAA
>NW_022639728.1:284211-290508 GCF_010583005.1 Odontomachus brunneus
ACTATTGATGTTACTCCAGCAACATCTCAAATATACTGCAATTGTAATGAATCGGTAATGATAGTGTAAGAAATGGAAATATTAAAGCATACGCCATCTGACAACACGTCGTCAAATTTAGATGCGCAGTCGCTGAGAAGAACTGTTCACGAGAGAGGATATAAAAACCACGTGCGTGATACGGGAGAGACCGTGAGTCCGAGAGAGAGACTGTGGCTAGATCGAACCGATTATAGAGTTTTGAATAATTAACGGAGTGCGTACGTTTTGGAAGCGGTTAATACACTTTAAAGAGATAATTTAATTCGTTACGATATTGAGGTTAATACGAGAGACGTTCTCTTGATTTGTATAGTAACGTGCGAGTAGACCCTGTGAGGTTAGAAATTGGACCTTTGTATAAAAGGAAGTAAATCCTCAAAGGTATTGTTAATTAGTTAAACATTGCTTTGTATTGCTGGTTTATTCAGACTATTCGTGTTGTGAGAAGTGTCAGCGGTAAAGGAGAGTGTATGTAAGGAGTTAAGAAATCTTTGGCAGGAAGAAATTCGTACCAGAGTCAACGTATTAAAGTAACTGTTATTCTAAGAAGACTTTTCAAAGTTATTAACAAAGACATCCATACCAAGGTCATCTATCCTATGATAATCGGCTATCAAGAAAGTTAAGCCTTTGTTCGTCAACCTCAGAAGTTTTAGTTTTGTAAACTATAGGATTCTGACAAATCCTTTGTCTTACAGTTCAGAAGTGGGATAAACAATCCAGCTCGTTATTGTCTCAAAGACCTTGAAGAATTCCGATAAATTTGACGATTGTTATTGTGAATTTGAACAATCGTACAGTTATTTTCACCGTTGGAGGCAGCATATGTTTTGGTGCGTGTGACTTTGGACACGTGTAGTGACGTGTGATATCGGCAAGTGCTGAGTTAACAGTTCTGCTTACCAGCCAAGGTGAGAAGAGAAAAAAAGAACGAACAATGGATCGTCTTGCCTTAGATGGAATGTCTTTAGACCAATTAAAAGCTGAGGCTGGAAAATATCAGCTGAAATTAAGTGAGGATCGCAATTTGTTAATTGACGCTATAATCGATCATTGGGAGATGAACAGCCCGATGATGGACATGATCTCGAGCGAACGACTTAGGAATACTTTTATGGATAAAGCACCAACAGTCGGACCAAGTTCAAGAAACGGAAGTACAAGTGGTTCAGATAAAGTTCAGCCTTCGGTGCCGACAAGTGACTCCAATCATTCGGAAATCGAAAATATGTTTACGAAGATGATGATGGCTATGAGTACATGCATGCAGAACCAGCAGTTGTTCATGGAACAACAAAAAGTAGCAATGCAGCTGCAGCAGCAGGAGTTAATGAAGATCACCAGAGCAGTGACTGGTAATACTTCAGATGTGGTGATCTCTGCGGAAGGAGGTAATCTCTCCACGAGTGGCAGTGGAGGCGGTGAAGCAAGTCCTTCTCTACATCCGACAGCGGAGAATGCAGCAGCAGCGGTTCACAGGAATGCGGTAGCAGTTCCTCCGGCTAATATTCTGTCATTGGTCTCATCACAAGTTCCGGATTTTGGAGGTTCAGAAGCAGAAAGCGTTCATGTTTGGGTGCAGAGGGTCAGTCAAGTAGCAGCAGTTCATGGTATTCCAGATAATCTTATTTTATTAGTGGCTTCGTCAAAATTAGTAGGAGATGCGAAACGTTGGTTCGATTTTCAATCAGGTTCGGTTCTGGTTTCGTGGTTATCATTGAGTGATCATTTAATTAAAATGTTTGATAAACAAGTTCCTTTCCATACCACTATGCAAAAAGTTGAAGCGAGAAAGTGGTTACATTATAAAGAAACGTTCGATCAATATGCGATAGACAAGCTAGCATTGATACATCGTTTAAATTTACCGGTAGAAGATATTATTAATTTATTAATTAGTGGCATAACGATAAGTTCTCTGAACGCCACCGCACTAACATTAGAAGCGAATACGGTAGATCAATTCCTCGTTAAAATGCGAGTAATAGCCAAAAGCGTTAACAAAGTGGATAAACCCGTTCCTTTATTTAATAAAACAGTGAGTAATAGAGATACCGTATGTAAGATATGCAACAAAAGGGGCCATCAGACCAGGAATTGTTACAATAATAATAATAATAACAATCAGAGAGATCTTACATGTAATTATTGTAAATTAAAGGGACATATCAAGCAAGATTGTTATAAATTGCGCCGTAGAGAACAGGCTCAAACGGGTAGACGCGATACGACAATTGCCCCCGTTGAAGCAGGAGGTACGTTAACGTCTAGAGGAGATTTGCAAGTAATCGCGGCGGTTAATCGACAAGAGCCTAATAGATTAAGACCGGGAAATCCGTATGTAACGGTTAGTGAAATTAACAATGTCAAATGTAATTTACATGCTTTGATTGATACAGGCAGTCCAATTTCAATAATTCCGATTAGAGTTTTCAAGCGGTTTTTCAAGCAAATGGAGGGAAACTTACTAAGAACAAAGAACTGTTTTAAATCATTAAATGGTCAAAATATTAATGTAGTAGGTAGAGTTAGTACCTTAGTTAAGTTAGAAAGTTTTGGAGTTCAATGTGTTAAAATAATACTCCATGTTGTAAATATTGATAATATTGGAACAGACCTAATTATTGGAAGAGATGTGTTGGATCAGGAGAAAGTAGATTTTCTTTTTCCCACACATGAAAATGCGGACAAACATGTTTTAGATGTCTTCTATAAAGAATTAGCAGAGGTAGAAATAGTATCCGATAAAGATAATTTAGAAGATCTCTTAGAGACTTTGTCTACGGACTTGGGAAACGAAGTTAAACAAGCATTAATTAGTTTACTATTGGAAGTTGAGAATAGTAGAATTGCAAAAATAGAAGATGATTATTCAGTTCAAGTAAATCTTAAAAATTTTACCACTTATGCTTACGTTCCGCGGAAATTTGCTCTAAAAGAAAGACAAGAGATTAGGAAAATTACGGATGAATTACTGCAACGTGGAATAATCAAACCTAGTGTTTCTCCGTACTGTGCTAGGGTAGTTCCTGTCAGGAAAAGGAATAATTCGATTAGAGACCGTGTGTCGATTTAAGACCGTTAAATGAAAGGGTGCAAAAACAGAAATATCCTTTTCCGCTAATAGAAGATTGTTTGGCAAAATTGACAAATAAGAAAATTTTTACCCTATTGGATTTGCGTGATGGATTTCATCAAATAAGAGTTCATCCGGAGCATACGAAATTCTTTGCGTTTGCAACGCCCGACGGGCAGTTTGAATATACGCGTTTGCCCTTCGGTTATTGTGAGGCACCGGCTGAGTTCCAAAAGAGAATTGTTCAGGTTTTGCAACCGTTAATGCGTGCCGACAAGGTAATCATATATATTGACGATATTCTAATATTATCAGATACGGTGGAAGAACATTTTCAGACGCTTAGGGAAGTTTTGGTCATTTTAAAGCAGTATGGGTTTGAACTTAATTATAAAAAATGTAATTTCTTGAAAACTGAAATAGAATTTTTAGGGTATGTAATTTCAAATGAAGGTATTACGTTAAGTGACAGACATACACAGGCTATTGATGCATTTCCTATGCCTAAAAATGTTCATGAGCTTCAAAGATTTTTAGGACTTACAAATTATTTCCGTAAATTTATAGAAAATTATGCAGTTAAAGCCAAACCGTTAACAGACTTGTTAAAAAAATCAGAAACTTTTGGTATCACAGATGAGGTTAGACAGGCATTTGGAAACCTCAAAAAAGAGTTAATTTCCTATCCTTTATTGAGACATTTTGATCCTAGGGCAGAAACTGAATTACATACAGATGCCAGTTCGCATGGTTTAGGAGCAATTTTGCTGCAAAAGCAGAAGAACAATCAATGGGCTCCAATAGCTTTTTTTAGTCAAAGAACGAATAAAGCAGAAGCGAGTTATCATAGTTTTGAGTTAGAGATGTTGGCAATAGTAAAAGCAGTACAACGTCTTCATATATATTTGTATGGTTTAAATTTCGTAGTAGTTACAGATTGCAATGCAATTGTTTATGCCATTAATAAGGCAAACCTCAATCCGAGAATTGCAAGGTGGACTCTCCAGCTCCAAAATTACTCTTTTACTATAATACATAGAGCAGGAAATAATATGAAACACGTAGATGCGTTAAGCAGAAGGATTTCCTATATAGAGGCTTTTCCGTTAGAAAGAGAACTAGAATTTAGGCAACTTCAAGACACAAATTTAAAAAATTTAGCAGAGCTATTAGAGTTTTCACATCATGAGAAATTCGAAATGATAGATGGATTAATCTATAGAAAGGCGGAAGATAGGCCGAGGTTTGTAATACCAGAAACGATGATATCTAACTTAATTAGAATACATCACGACCAATTAGCGCATTGTGGAGTAGAGAAAACCTTCCAAAGTTTGTATAAATCTTATTGGTTTCCTTCTATGCGCAAGAAAATTAAAGATTATATTGAAAATTGTATTACATGCCTAGTAGTAAATTCCTCTACACATGGAAATGAGGGTGAGATGCAGATAGATATAGTTGCTTCCATGCCATTGCAAATTCTACACGTAGATCATTACGGTCCGCTTCAGACGACCGAAGAAGGTTACAAGCATGTTCTAGTAGCGGTAGATGCGTTCACCAGATTTACCTGGTTATTCCCTGTACGATCGACAACAACCAAGGAGACTTGTAAGTCGTTGAGATTGATTTTTGATGTGTTTGGTTCGCCTAAGAAATTAGTAACAGATCGAGGAACGGCTTTTACCTCGTTGGAATTTGATGAATTTATAAAAGAATATCAAATCAGTCATCAAAAAATAGCCGTCGCTGCTCCGTGGGCAAACGGATTAGCTGAGCGGGTAAACAGATTTTTGAAATCTTCGCTCGCTAGATCGATTGGAAAAGCAGACGAATGGGTCAAACAATTAAGTAATGTACAGTACATCATTAATAATACACATCACTCTTCAATTGACTCGACTCTTAGTAAAGTAATGTTAGGGGTAGAACAGCGTAATCATAGAGATAAAGAACTGAGCGATTTCGTACGATTGTTAGCGGAAGTTGATAGCGATTTAGGAAAAGAACGTGCGAATGCGAGAGATATAGCGTTAGAAGCCACTAATAAACTCAAAAAGTATAACAAGTCCAACTATAATGCAAGTCATAGAAAACCTACAACATATAAGGAAGGTGATTTTGTTCTCATTAGGGATCTCCAAACACAACCGGGAACTAGTAAAAAGTTGAAAAAGAAATATAAAGGACCATACCTGGTCTCAAAAGTTTTGAATAAAAACCGTTATGTTATTACTGATATACCGGGATTTAATATAACAGCAAGACCCTACAACTCAATTCTATCTTCGGATAAAATGAAGTATTGGGTTAAACCGGTCAAAACCAAAGAATAAGCGAAAATTAGTGACCGATAATAATTAATAGGTTCTGGACTGGTTACACTGAATTAGGAGATTTGTTTAAGTATTAATTATATGATTTATTGTGTTATCTTATTATATGATTTTGTTTTCTTTCCTTTTACTGATTGTTGTATAATAATAATTTAAGCGTAATAAAATTGTTATAATGGTAACATTCGGGACGAATGTAGTGTCAGGATGGTCGAATTGTAAGAAATGGAAATATTAAAGCATACGCCATCTGACAACACGTCGTCAAATTTAGATGCGCAGTCGCTGAGAAGAACTGTTCACGAGAGAGGATATAAAAACCACGTGCGTGATACGGGAGAGACCGTGAGTCCGAGAGAGAGACTGTGGCTAGATCGAACCGATTATAGAGTTTTGAATAATTAACGGAGTGCGTACGTTTTGGAAGCGGTTAATACACTTTAAAGAGATAATTTAATTCGTTACGATATTGAGGTTAATACGAGAGACGTTCTCTTGATTTGTATAGTAACGTGCGAGTAGACCCTGTGAGGTTAGAAATTGGACCTTTGTATAAAAGGAAGTAAATCCTCAAAGGTATTGTTAATTAGTTAAACATTGCTTTGTATTGCTGGTTTATTCAGACTATTCGTGTTGTGAGAAGTGTCAGCGGTAAAGGAGAGTGTATGTAAGGAGTTAAGAAATCTTTGGCAGGAAGAAATTCGTACCAGAGTCAACGTATTAAAGTAACTGTTATTCTAAGAAGACTTTTCAAAGTTATTAACAAAGACATCCATACCAAGGTCATCTATCCTATGATAATCGGCTATCAAGAAAGTTAAGCCTTTGTTCGTCAACCTC
>NW_022639728.1:290939-291663 GCF_010583005.1 Odontomachus brunneus
TGTAAGAAATGGAAATATTAAAGCATACGCCATCTGACAACACGTCGTCAAATTTAGATGCGCAGTCGCTGAGAAGAACTGTTCACGAGAGAGGATATAAAAACCACGTGCGTGATACGGGAGAGACCGTGAGTCCGAGAGAGAGACTGTGGCTAGATCGAACCGATTATAGAGTTTTGAATAATTAACGGAGTGCGTACGTTTTGGAAGCGGTTAATACACTTTAAAGAGATAATTTAATTCGTTACGATATTGAGGTTAATACGAGAGACGTTCTCTTGATTTGTATAGTAACGTGCGAGTAGACCCTGTGAGGTTAGAAATTGGACCTTTGTATAAAAGGAAGTAAATCCTCAAAGGTATTGTTAATTAGTTAAACATTGCTTTGTATTGCTGGTTTATTCAGACTATTCGTGTTGTGAGAAGTGTCAGCGGTAAAGGAGAGTGTATGTAAGGAGTTAAGAAATCTTTGGCAGGAAGAAATTCGTACCAGAGTCAACGTATTAAAGTAACTGTTATTCTAAGAAGACTTTTCAAAGTTATTAACAAAGACATCCATACCAAGGTCATCTATCCTATGATAATCGGCTATCAAGAAAGTTAAGCCTTTGTTCGTCAACCTCGGAAGTTTTAGTTTTGTAAACTATAGGATCCTGACAAATCCTTTGTCTTACAATAGATTATATACGTATAAGTAATATAACATGCGCTACATCACACCAAG